>NW_027513503.1:100000-181828 GCF_048772815.1 Callospermophilus lateralis | reverse complement strand
ACTATCTTGTCTTGTCTGTGTCGTGAGAGTTGCTTTTACTGTTTGTGTATCTTTCATTATGGGACAGGTCACTTCAATGGCTCTGTCTCTGACCTTGATCACTGGACCAAAGTCCGCTTAAGGGCTCAGAATCTTTCTTTTTCAGTAAAACGCTGGACCTGGCAGACTCTCTGTGCCTCAGAATGGCCCACCTTTGCATTCGGATGGCCCCTAGAAAGATCTTTCTACTTCGCACTAATTTAATAAGTCAGAGATATTGTCTTACAGCCAGGGCCACATAGCCATCCCGATCAACAGCCATATATCTTAACTTGGCAGGACCTCTGCAAATCTCCTCCTCCATGGGTGAAGCCTTTCCTTGCCATGTCCCCGCTCCTACTCTTTTCCCCACGATCTCTCAAACCCTCTGCTCATCCTCCTCCTCCACCCTCTTTTCTCCCTGAGTCACAAGATTTGACTCTACTGGACTCTCATCCCCCTCCTTATCTTCTACCCTCATCCCACAACCCCCAACACCCTCTAAGTGATTCCCCTGCTGCTGACTCAGCCTCTCCGCCATTGGAGAAAGATAAGCCAGCCCAGCGCACTCCAGATAACTCCCCTGCAGCACACACAGCCCCTCCTCCCCTGGAGGAAGCTGGCCTGGCTAAAGAAACTCGACAGCGTCAAATGATTTAAAACCCTGAAACTCCCGTGTTGCTCCCCCTCCATTCCTATGGGCCAATGATTGACAACGGCCATGGAAGAAAAATGCAAGCCTACCAGTATTGGCCTTCTCCTCTTCAGACCTATATAAATGGAAAAATAACAATCCTCCTTTTACCGAGGACCCAACCTGGCTCTCAGGTCTGGTTGAGTCATTGATGTTTTCACACCAGCCTACTTGGGATGACTGCCAACAACTCATAGGGACTCTCTTCATGACAGAGGAACAAAAGAGAATCCTCCTGGATGCTAGAAAACAATATCCTCGGACTAGATGGGTGACCAACACAACTTCCCAACATAATCAAAGCCGGCTTTCTCTTGAAACGACCCAAGTGGGACCCCAACACATTTGAAGGTAGGGAGCATCTGTCCACTTATCACCGGGCTCTAATAGTGGGTATCTTAGTGGCCGCTAGGCGACCAACTAATTTGGCCAAGGTAAGAGAGATTATTCAAGGGCCTGGTGAATCTACCTCTATGTTCCTAGAGAGAACTATGGAGGCATATAGGAGATATACTACTTTCGATCCTCAGGCAGAGGATCAAAAGGCATCTGTCACAATGGCCTTTATTGGGCAAGCTGCCCTAGATATTAAAAGAAAGTTACAATGCTTAGATGGATTACAAGATATGATTTTGAGAGATTTAGTTAGAGAAGCCAACAAGGTATACTATAAGAGTGAAACTGAGGAAGAGAAGGGAGCAAAGGGAGGATGAGAGAAGCAAAAGACAGACTAAGGCATTGACTAAGGTCCTGGTCACAACAACAAACAGGCCAGAAATTAAGAAACAGAGAGACAGAAATGGATACCTGGGCCCACACTAGAGGCCACCCCTGGCCTCAGATCAATGTGCCTACTCTAAAGAAAAAGGACACTGGGCCAAAGAGTGCCCTAGAAAGAGACAGCCACGCCAGCCAGACATTCTGACTCTGGAGGATGACTAAGAAAGTTGGGGCTCAGATCCTCTCCCCGACCTCAGGGTAACTTTTGAAGTGGAGGGGACCCCAGTAAACTTTGAAGTAGATACAGGGGCAATATACTCAGCCCTTAAGGCCCCATTGGGCCCTCTATCAAATAAAAGGTCTCTAATTCCAGGGTCTAAATGCAGTAAATATCAGACTTTGACAACTAAGGGGACCATGGACCAGGGGAAAGGATAAATTCATCACTCCTTCCTAGTAATCCCAGAATGCCCGGCCCCATTGACGGGCAGAGATCTGCTCACCAAGCTCTGGGCCAAAATAACTTTTAACCCTGAAGGCCCCCAAGTGGAATTTCTAAATCCTTCAGTAAATACTCCTATAATCATGGCTCTAACTATGTCAGTAGCAAATGTTCATCAACTCACTCATCTTTGTTCAAAGAAACTGCATTCATTCCTGAAAGATCAAGAACAGAGTTTTCCACTAACCGACTCACAGTGAAAGAAAATAACTGAATGGGTAACAAAAGCCTGTCAGGTCCATCAATTGGTTAATACTTACCCTTCCAAGCTTCCTGCAGGAAAGCACCTACGAGGAACCATACCAGGAAAATTCTGGGAAGTGGACTTTACTGAAATTAAGCCAGCAAGGTATGGACTTAAATATCTTCTAGTCTTTGAAGATACATTTTCAGGACGGATTGAAGCCTTCCCCACAAAAAAAAAAGAAAGAAAAAAAAAAAAGAAAGAAACAGAGCAAATGGTTGTCAAGAAGATCCTGGAAGACATTTATTCTCCCCTTGACGACCAGTAGTCTTAACCCTCATCAGCCCCTTAAGCAGCGATGGCTGATCACAAATCCTACTGGAAAAGAAGTATGGTCTATCTCACATACAGCCCCCTTATGGACCTGGTGGCCATCTCTCCACCCAGACATTTGTCAGCTGGCTATAGGTCTTTCCTATTGAGATATCCCTGATGAAGAGGATCCCACTAAAATTCCATTAAATCCCTTCGGTACCATAGAAAATGGAAACAAACATTATGGATGTAGGGACACGTGAGCCAGATGCAGGTTGGCTAGCCTAGATTACTATGTTTGCCCGGCGGAGTATCAAAGCCACAAACAGTCATGGCTGTGCGGGGGGGAGAGCAGACTTCTTCTGTAAGTCATGGGGCTGTGAGCATACAGGGACTGCCAGATGGAACCCAAACTCCTCATCAAATTCTGTAAACAGCATTGGCCATATTACCAATTAGATAACCAAAACCGATGGCCCCAAGAGGGGTCTCTATATCCTCAAATTCTGCGTGACCTTTTAAACTTCTGAAAGTGCTCAAAAGGGTAAAAGGAGATTCCCCTATGTGGAGGCCTTCTCCCTCCTTTGCTCACATCCTGAACTATGCTTCTCCAATAGATGCTTACCCTCAGCCTTCTGCTCCAGACTCTCTGCTGTCACTCCCACCTCAGCAACTTGATTTCTGCCCTCCAATATCTAGATCAAAAACCCAAATCTCCACCAGTTCTCAGACCATTGCCCCCTTGCTGAGGTAGCAGGTACTGAGGTACCACTCCACTCACTCACTACTCTCTTCTCCTGTCAGTGCCCGCACTGGGTCCCTCCAGGTCCTCTTACCAGCTAATGCAAAGCTCAAACCCACTGAGGAGAACCCTCAGACCCTTATCCAAAATGTAATGAAAATGGCCTTTAATGTTGCTTTGTCATCACTGAAAACAGGTTACTAAAAATTTAAAGTCCCTCACAGGCTTTTTGGGATACACACTCCCGTTTCCCCCTCTGTTCTATCTGTTCTACTGCTCAAATTTTTCTTGCTATTAAGATCCCAAAGCCCTCTCCCAATATTCTTTTACATCTCTCCTTCCTCATTCTCAGATCCACGGAAGTTGCTCTCATCCCTGCCTTCCAAGTCGTCCCCCTCTGAACCAGGTCCACAGAAAAGTCTTAATTAACCTTCTCCAGAAGTCTTCACCATGGCTGATTTACGACTTTCAGCAAAAGAGTCCCTATAAAAGAGATCACTGTAGATAAACTTCCTATTTTCGTGTTGCCCTGGTCTCCTTGGAAACTGGCTAAAAAAAACCAGCACTCCTAATCTAGACACACCCTTAATAGTTTTTCACAAAATATGTGAAAAAAAGGCCTCTGGCCTTGAGCTGGGGCTTCACAGAGATGGCTACATTTCTAAGATAAAGAAGTTACAAACTGGGCTGCATGGAAACAGCTGGCAGGTTGAAAAAAAAGAAAGGGAAGAAAAAGCTCTCCCCCACATAGGTGTTCTTGAAAAGTTAACTTGCCCCAAACTGAGGAAAAAACAGAAACGAAAACTGCTTTTTGTGAACTTCTGCAGACTGTGAACTTCTGAGCCCCTTTCCTTACGTGTTGTGTACAAAATTCTGAAACTACCTAAACTTGGGTTTCAGGGGATTAATTGATTACAACAGAAGCAATGCCCCCTGAATCTGGTTGCAACCAAAAAAGACTGTTTTCCTGTCTTTGGTGCTATCTTAGGTGCCTTGCCTTGTCCGTCCCTACAACAGTATAATTCTATATACTTAAACACTGTTTATGTTTTCATGAAATGGTCAACAGATGTGATTAATTGTGTAATGGTGCAGATGTTTCCCAGAGTGCTCTATCATGATGCAGGTTCATTTGAAGATCAAAGAGGGGGGCATAGAACACGGTTCCGCTGAAAACATATGTCCCTCACCTTAGCCATTCTATTACGAATAGTAGTTACTGCAGGGTAGGGCACGGGAACCATTGCTCTGGCCCATGGGACACAACAAATGACCCAAAGCAGCAATAGATCAAAAATTAAAGATATTAGAAACCTCCATCACAGCTTTGAACGAATCTTTAACCTCTCTCTCTGAAGTTGTTTTACAGAACAGTCGAGGGTTAGACCTCCTTTTCATGAGAGAAGGGGGCCTTTGTGCTTCATTGAGGGAAGAATGTTGTTTTTAGGTCTACAATACTGGAGTTGTAAAAAAAATCTATGAGTAAATTAAAAAGATGCCTTGAAGAGCGACAACGAGAGAGAGAGAGGCCCAAGAATGGTAGTTTGAGTCTTTTTTTACACAGTCCCCCTGGTTAACTACGTTTTTATCAACCCTAGCCAGTCCAATAATAATCCTCATATTATTGCTAACTATAAAACCCTGTTTTCTCAACCGTGTAATTTCTTTTCTCCAAGCCCAAATTGGACAAATTAAACTTATGGTAATACCCCACTAGCAGACATAGAATGTGACACCCCACAATGATCACTTTTATGATTAAAAGTAGCCAGAAGAAGAAGTGGGGAATGAAAGGTTAATAAAATATGTACTTGTCACTTCCTGTTTTTCTGTATGCGTAACAAAACATGTTGAAATCTTGAGAACTGTTTGCTAATCTTGTTCCCAGAATATGCTGTCCCCAATTACCAAACTGCAGAATGTACTCCCTCACCCAGTTGAATACAAACCATCCACTCTCCCTGACCCATCAATGAACTTCCATCCCTGCCCTCTGCAAGGAAAGTATATAAGCTCTGATTAAGCTGTTGTCAGGTCTCTCTGCTCTATTCAAGTGAGCTCTGAGCCCCAGCATGCTGGACCCCCAATAAAACCTTTGCTGTTGCATGAGATAGTCTCTTGGTGGTCTCTTTCTCCGGCACTCGCCCAAACTTTACTTGGATGATTGAATGTAGAAGAGAACATCTATTCAAAAAGTTATAGTCAGTAGGATTAGGAAGATAGTTGGTAGGTTTAGGAAGAAAACTGAGTATAGGATTTGGAACAAAAGTTCTTTGCCAATAGGGTTTTGGTTAGAGAGTCAATGTAAATATCAACACAAGTGAAGAGTCAGTCACAATGATGAACAGGGGAAAATATGTAGAAAAGCAGATATCAATAGAGACATTAGGAAATCAGGAAAAGAATAAAGTGAGTTATGGGATAAGATATTTTCTACAGGGTTGAGGTTGAATGTATGAGCTTAGGAAGAAACAAAGATGAAGTCAACAATAGGATTGACATTTGAGAGCATTAGCATAGCCCAAGACAGTGTCCAAAATAAGCTCCGTTGCCCTCATTTGCCTAAATTCCCGGTGGCCTGTACATCCTTCCTGTGTACCAGGAGTGATCAAATAGGCCTGACCTTAATATTGCTCTGCTTCACCAATTTGAGGCCTACCGAGTGTCGGGTACACATTCTTTATGTAAATTGGAGAGATGAGAAAACCCAAGCACCTATTGGAAAGCTTCTGAATTAATTTGAAGAAATCATTTGACCCAAATGATCCCTATTCTCACTTGATGGAATTCAGAAACCTTACAGAGGAAGGCAAAAGACTTCATCCACAATGACTGCTCTTTTTTGCCATTTTGGATTTGGATGCACACATGGGATCTTTCTTTAGATCCATCAGGTGCTGAGTATCTAAGTCAAAGAATCACACTGGGCCAAGAGGCTGATTCAGACACACCTCTTTCCAAATCAATTAAGAAAACAGCCAAAGGTGAATCCTATTAATTTCCATTTGAAAAATCTTTTCTTCAGGATTCAAAAAGCTGTGGCCTGAGACAAAAACCTTCCTGACTCTCAGGGCAACAGAACAAAAGGTAAGCAAATGGCCCAAAGCAGGGATTCTCCACTGAGACTTTACTGGTCACACTGATATCTGAGTTTTCTGAGATGCTCGCCATTCCCTTCAGCTATCCAGTACATGGCCATGTCACCGAGCTTGGAGGTAGTACATATCTTGGACACAAAACCATGAGCCTATTCTGGAAAGTGGCCATAATTCAGGAAGAAAACAGCAACTTAGGAAGGTAGCAGGTATTGCCCATCAATAAGGCAAGCCATAGTCAATTCATAAATTGGGCTGGATGAATGCTGGGAAGCTTTCTACGAGACAGGACACATCAATTAATGCATTCTCTTTTCTAATGTGTACAAGTACAAACACAGTGGGATACACAGACATAGAAACACTTGCGCTGTCAAACGACTTACTAGAAACTGTTCACTCCAAATCAAACAAACCGCCTTTCCTACCTATTCTCAGAACATGAGACAAAACCACAAACCCACACCCACACCCACAATGGCACCTCCTTCCCTCAAATAGGTCTGTGACTGTCCGGTGTGTGCTCTGACTGATGGGTCATACTATGATCCCCCAAAATGGCCTGTCCTGTCTCAGATCTGGTCTTCTTGGCCAACTCTGTGAAGTTGTCAGGAGCCAGGATTGAGCCACTACCTGCTTTCTCAGGAAGAGCCCCTCTTCCGAGCTTTCCTGGCATTTGGCCATCCTCACATCAGTAGGTACCAAGAAAGACTGACTCTGTCCTTGGTTAATCCAAAAAAGTGAGACCACTGGGACTAGGACTGGGACTGGCTCTGGGTGCCTGGCTTTCTGTATCCCAAGTTCAGAGAGTTCCATCACAAAGGAAGTGAGATGAGATCACTTTCTTCAGGAACTGAATGAGATCACTGCCTTAGCAACCACTTTATCATAACAATTGCTTCCAACGGTACCATGAGATGGAGGCTGCCCCTACTTCCTGTCACACTTTCACATGGTAGAATGGTATATCACCTGTAGGCAAATGGTAACAGCTCTCCACACAGGCATGGTTTTGTCCATCTTCTCTACATTAAGGAGAGATTGGCTGATTCTGATGCAACCCTTCATCCTGACGAGGTTGTTTGCCATGGAAGATGATTTTTGCTCTCTCAGGTCTTTCATAGCTGCCTACATCTTCTCCAGGGATCATTTCTGCATGGAGCTTTGAGGTTCTCAGCAGATGGAAGATCCACTACATTTCTGAATTGTAAGACCAACATTGTCCCTGCTCTTCTGTAAAATGAGATTGAGGGAACAGTGTATGGTTAGGGTGAATAACATTTTCCATTTGGCTTAGGAATCATTCTGCTGGATGATTAATGGTATTGGGAACATGCGATATTTATAAGAATATAGAGGTGAAATACATGTATGAAAAAATAAATCTAAGTAAGATTTGAAGCTCAGAAAATCATTGGGCCCTTGATTGGGATACTTACCATTGAATTACGTTCTCACAGATGTCTCAGATAAATCGATATACAATGGCATAAGACCTTGTACGTTGGATGATTGAATGTAGAAGAGAATATCCAGTCAAAAAGGGATAGTCAGTAGGATTAGGAAGATAGTCAGTAGGTTTAGGAAGAAGAGTGAGTATAGGATTTGGAAAAAAAGTTCTTCAGCAATAAGTTATCAATTAGAGTGTGAAAGCAAATGTCAGCACATGTGAAGGTTCAGTCACAGTGGTGAACTGTGGAAAATATGTAAGAAAGCAGATGGCAATAGAGACATTATGAAATCAGGCAATGTATAAAGTGAGGGATAGGATTAAACATTTTCAATCGGGTTGAGTTTGAATATATAATCTTAAGAGGAAACAAATATGTAGTCACCAATAGGATTGACATTTGAGAGCATTAGGCAACTTGGACATGGATGATTTTAGTAATCCATATTTACTTTCCATTTAGGCTTTGGTACAATCATAAGTGTGATCTTTGCATTTTGTGTCCAGAATATTTCTGTGATAAAATGTATATGTAGATCAGGTGACATGCGTATTTCTTCCACCATTTCTGGGAGCAATATTTTGAAGACATATAAATTAGTATTGGGGGTACAAAGAGGTGTACACTGTGTCTATGAATATAAAGAAAAAGCATGCATAGACCATACTGTGAATAAATAATATAACTGGTTTTACTCTAAATAATGGATTGAATTGATATCTGAAAATATATAAGAAATCTGATATTGGTATACAATCATTCATTCCAACCAGTTATACATCCATTGGAAATATCAGAGTTATAATTTATCATGAAGGGGATGTGAGTTTTGCTTCAAAAGTGATTATGGAAATCAAAAATAATGTGTTTTGAAAGAGGTCTCAGGAAGAGACCAGTCAAGAAAGATGGAAGAATACATGTGTCCTGAAGCAGGAAGTGATTGAAAGTGAAACAAATTCGTATAAATTTGCGAACTTGTGGATAAAATATATATCCTATGATGTGCATAAACTTAAGAAATAGTAATGTACCAGTTTTGAATAAAAATGAGCGTAAAAATACAAATCATGTACCATAGGAATCTACTTGCCTTCATGTTAAACTGGGACAGTAACTCTAGAAATATTAGGATATGTATGTACCATTCACTGAAGTTAGTTTTCAGTACTAGAAAACAAATATGTATTTCAGGTGGATGAATATTTCTGAGAATAATATTGTGAAAAGTTGATTATAAATCCACATACGTGAACATGAATGAATTTAGGGAGTGTATATAAGACACATATATTTCATATTTTAAAAATCTGGAGATTGTATATATATATATATATATATATATATATATATATATATATATATATGTATATATATATATATATATATATATATATATATATATATATATATAACAAAACACACACACAGACATTCAAAAGTAGCAATAGATATGCCAATCGTAATTGATCGAGATATATATATCATCCACAGATCCAAAAATATTCAATTTACTGAACATGGATTTATGTATAATGTTGTTCAACTAGGAAGCTCACCCATTGGTTGAATTTTTAGTTCCAGCAGTGTTTAGGATAGTGATCTCTTCTCACAATTTGTGTCTGCCAAGTCAGCCACCTCACAAGAATGTACATGTGATACAAGTTAGGATTCTATATGTGCATATCAAAACACATTTGCTGAATAGGCTACAGAGAAAGGGAGATAGGAATTCACATATTTGTTAACTTTAAAACACATGGAGAGATATCCAAAATGGCGGCGGGTATGGAGAGATCAAGTCTCTGACCTCTTCAGCTGCGCTGGAATAGGGAGTCATAAACTGTCTAAATACTGTTTGCTCAGGATCACTAGGCAATGATGCACTCACATGAATCTGGGGTGAACAGTCTGGGCCACGCACAACACACACCGAGCCCGGATCGGTTGCATTCAACCTCTGGTTTGCCTGCGTTTCGTGACTCAACACTAACAATCCAGCTGAAATAACTGGTCTGCCCTTCTGAACTTACAGAGGTAGAAGCCAACCTAGCCTTCATAGGCAGTGGCCAAAGGATTGAAACGGGGCATGGGAGAGACAGTCAGGACCCACCAGTTGCATCGGTCACCCGGCAAAGGGAACGAATGATCACCATTTGCATGGGATACCACCATGGCATAGAACTGACGTCAAGGATGGAGGAGATAACTTCATTGAAACCAGCGCGACAGGTTTGTAATTCCCTAGCCATCTCTCTCCACACAGCAGGGAATCCTTAAGGGCCCCTCCCAGCTCTCCCGTAAGGGTCCCTCTCAGCTCTACCATGAGCGCGATAGCCAGACCGAGAAAATCAGGAGTGGCGCGGGACTTGTGGCACAGAACTCCAGGCTACCGCTCCCACCAGTGCTGACAACTGAGGTCTCTTGCACCAGCTACTGGGGCGTGGCTCCCGGAGGGCAAACAAATTCGCTTGGGGATCTCAGCCCCAAGCTCTACAAACTTAGGGTCTGAGGGAAGCAAACCGGGAGAGTGTGCCCAGGTATTCATAAAAACAGGTCTCCCAGGAGCAGCAGACCTGGCGTGTTGCCAGTATTGTGGTGAGCGTCGCAGGTGAGCAGGGCATGGCTTGAGGAAACACAAGAGAAGGCCCTAGGGTGTCAGGATTGGACACCCGCCCAGTCTGGAAGGAATAGCAGCTGCATAGTGATTGGTTCCCACCTACTGAGAGGAGAACCTCGGCCCAGTGGGCACAGCACCACCTATTGGAAGAGAAGTTAATCAAACTCTATGACTGCATTTATTATTATCATTATTTATTTATTTTTTAAATTTGGGTTTTTTTTTGGTTTTTTTTCTTTTTCTTTCATTTTCATTCTTGTTGTTGTTGTTTTTCTTTAACTTTTTTAATGTTTTTAAGTTTTTAAATTTCTTTATTTTATTATTAATTATTATTATTATTATTAAATTGTAATTTTCATTTTTTATTATCATTATTATTTTTTTAATTTTTCTTTCATTCTTTATTTTCTGTTTTTTTTCTTTTGTCTTTTCATTTCTTTTCAATTTTCTTTTTCCCCCTTCCTTGAATTCTACCTGCCTACTCTCATTCTCTTATTGACTTCTTCCCTTCCCTTCTAATATCTTTCCTCCCAAGCATGAAATAAATTTATAAGACTAATCAGTAACTCAGCACTCAAACAGAACAAGAAGTAACATGAGCAGCATAAGAAAGCAAGAAAGAAAAAGAGTAAAAACAATGAAGGACAGCCTAAATACTCAGGAGGACCTAGAGTCATCAGAAAAATGATCATATAAAGAACTCAAGGAATACCTTAGACAGATGGAATGGAACCTTAAAGAAGATATGAGACAGCAAATCCAAACAGTGAAAGAACACATTGAAAATGAATTACATGAACAGATTAAAAAAAAGAAGTTAAGCATCTTTATACGGAGATAGAGATAATAAAAAAAATCATACAATAATTCTAGAAATGAAGGAAACGAAAAACCAAATTAAAAACTCAATTGAGAGAATTACTAAAAGAGTGGAGCAAGTAGAAGACAGAATGTCACATAATGAAGACAAAATATATCATCTTGAAAAGAGTCTAGCCAACTCAGAAAGGCTGGTAAAAAATCACGAGAAAATCATCCAAGAGATATGGGATAACATATAAAAACCAAATTTATGAGTCATCTAGATAGAGGAAGGTCCAGAGATTCAAACCACGGGAATGAGTAACCTACTGAATGAAATAATTACAGAAAACTTTCCAGAAATAAAAAAAGAAACGGATATACAAATTGTAGATTCATAGAGGACACTGAGCACAAAAAATCACAGTAGACCAACACCAAGACATTTGTTATAAACATATCTAATATACAGAACAAAGAGAAAATATTAAAAGCTACAAGAAAAAGGAGTCAGACTACATTCAGGGGTAAATCAATAAGGTTAACAAAGGATGTTTCATCACAGTTGATGAAAGTGAGAAGATCTTGGAA
The DNA here is from genome assembly GCF_048772815.1 of Callospermophilus lateralis. NCBI lineage: Eukaryota > Metazoa > Chordata > Mammalia > Rodentia > Sciuridae > Callospermophilus > Callospermophilus lateralis. Next base: position 170,098 of record NW_027513503.1, on the reverse strand, counting down.
CAACGTATTTTAAACACTGAAAGACAATGGATGCCAACCAAGAATTCTGGATCCAGCAAAATTAACCTTCAGGTACGAAAATGAAATAAAAATCTTTCATGATTAACAAAAGATAAAAGAATTTGCAGCCAGAAAACCAGCATTGCAAAGCATCTTGAGAAAAACACTACATGAGGAAGAAATGAAAAACAACAACCAAAACCATCAGTGGGAAGTGACTGGGTAATGACAGAGTGCAGGGGGAAAGCTAATCATGGAGAAACAAAGTAAATTAAAAACAAAGATAAATAATTAAACATGGCTGGAAGTACAAACCATACATCAATAGTAGCTCTAAACGTTTATGGCTTAAAATCTCCAATAAAGCAACATAGGCTGGTAACTTGGATTAATAAAACAAATCCAACAATATGTTGCCTCCAGGAGACACATCTGAATGGAAAAGACATACACAGGCTGAAGGTGAAAAGTTGGGAAAATTTATAACATGCACACGGTCCTCGTAAGCAAGCAGGGGTGGCCATCCTCATATAGAATAAAATCGAAGTCAAGACTAAGTTAATCAAAAGGGATAAGAAGGACATTATATACTGTTAAAAGAAACCATTCACCAACAAGACATAACAATTTTCAATATTTATGCACCAAATAATGGTGTTGCAATGTTCATAAAACAAATTCTTCTCAAGTTCAGGAATCAAATAGACCACAACCTAATAATTATGGGTGACTTCAACACACCTCTCTCACCATTAGACAGATCCTCCAAACAAAAGTTGAATAAAGAAAATATAGAACTCAATATCACAATCAATATCCTAGACTTAACTGACATATATAGAATATATCAACCATCATCAAGTGGATATACTTTTTTTTCAGCAGCACATGGATCCCTCTCAAAAATAGAGCATATATTATGCAATAGGGCAACACTCAGTAAATATAAAGAGGTGGAGATAATACCATGCATTTTATCTGATCATAATGGAATGAAACTGTAAATCAATGATAAAAGAAGGAAGAAAAAATCCTACATCACTAGGAAAATAAACAATATGTTACTGAATAATCCATGGGTTACAGAAGACATAAAGGAGGGAATCAAAAAATTCTTAAAGATAAATGAAAATGCAGACACAACATATCGGAATCTATGGGACACAATGAAAGCAATTTTAAGAGGGAAATTCATCACCTGGAGGTCATTCATCAAAAAAAGCAAAAACCAACAAATAAATGAGCTCACACTTCATCTAAAAGCCCTAGAAAAGGAAGAGCAAAACAACAGCAAATGTAGCAGAAGGCAAGAAATAATTAAAATCAGAGTGGAAACCAATGAAATTGAAACAAAAGAAACTATTGCAAAAACTAACAAAAATAAAAGTTGGTTCTTCGAAAAAATAAATAAGATCAACAGACTCTTAGCCATGCTAATGAAGAGAAGAAGAGAGAGAACTCAAATTACAAACATACAGGATGAAAAAGGCAATATCACAACAGATGCTACAGAAATACAGAAGACAATTAGAAATTATTTTGAAAACCTATATTCCAATAAAATAGAAAATATGAAGACATCGGTAAATTTCTTAAGTTACATGATTTGCCCAGACTGAGTCAGGAGGATACACACAATTTAAACATACCAATATCAATGGATGATTTAGAGGAAGCAATCAAAAGACTACCAACCAAGAAAAGCCCAGGACCAGATGGGTATACAGCAGAATTTTACAAAACCTTTAAAGAAGAATTAATACCAATACTTTTCAAGTTATTTCGAGAAACAGATAAAGAGGGAGCTCTGCCAAATTCATTCTATGAGGCCAACATCACCCTTATTCTGAAACAAGACAAAGACACCTCAAAGAAAGAAAAGTACAGACCAATATCTCTGATGAAGCTAGATGCAAGAATCCTCAGTAAAATTCTGGAGAATCGTATTGAAAGGCACATAAAAAATAATTGTGCACCACGATCAAGTAGGATTCATCCCTGGGATGCAAGGATGTTTTAATATATGGAAATCAATAAATATTATTCACCACATCAATTGACTTAAAGATAAGAACCATATGATCATCTTGATAGATGCAGAAAGAGCAGTTGACAAAGTACAGCATCCCTTTATGTTCAAAACATTAGAAAAACTAGGGATAACAGGAACTTACCTCGACATTGTAAAAGCTATCTATGCTAAGCCTCAGGCTAGGATCATTCTGAATGGAGAAAAATTGAAGGCATTCACTCTAAAATCTGGAACAAGACAAGGATGCCCTCTATCCACACTTCAATTCAATATAGTTCTCAAAACACTGGCCAGAGAAATTAGACGAAAGAAATCAAAGCCATAAAAATAGGAAAAGAAGAACGTAAATTATCACTATGTGCTGGTGACATGATTCTATAGAATCATAGAAGACCCAAAAGGGTCTACAAAAAAAACTACTGGAACTAATAAATGAATTCAGCAAAGTAGCAGGATCTAAAATCAACACGCATAAATCGAAGGCCTTTCTGTATATCAGTAACAAATCTTCTGAAACGGAAATGAGGAAAAGCAGTTCATTCAAAACATCCTCAAAAAAATTAAATACATGGGAATCAACCTAACAAAAGAGGTGATAGATTTATACAATAAATCAATATAACCCTAAAAAAAGAAGTAGAAGAAGATATTAGAAGATGGAAAAATATACCCTGTTCATGGATAGGCAGAACTAACATCATCAAAATGGCGATATTACCAAAAGTTATCTATAGGTCTAATGCAATGCCAATCAAAATCCCAATGGCATTTCTTGTAGAAATAGAGAAAGCAATCATGAAATTCATATGGAAAAATATAAGACCCAGAAATACAAAAGCAATTCTAAGCAGGAAGTGTGAATCAGGCGGTATAGTGATACCAGATTTCAAACTATATTACAGAGCAATAGTAACAAAAACAGCATGGCACTGGTACCAAAACAGGCGGGTAGACCAGTGGTACGGTATACAGGTCACAAGAGACTAATCCACAAAGCTACAACTATGTTATATTTGATAAAGGAGCTAAAAGCATGCAATGGAGGAAGGATAGCATCTTCAACAAATGGTGTTGGGTAAACTGAAAATCCATATGCAACAAAATGGAACTTAATCCCCTCCTCTCGCCATGCACAAGAGAGTTAACTCAAAGTGGATCATGGAGCTAGATATCAAATCAGAGACTCTGCAAGTGTTAGAAGAAAAAGTTGGCTCTGGTCTACATATTGTGGGGTCGGGCTCCAAATTCCTTAATAGGACACCCATAGCACAAGAGTTAATAACAAGAATCAACAAATGGGACTTACTTAAATTAAAAAGTTTTTTCTCAGCAAAAGAAACAATAAGAGAGGTAAATAGGAAGCTTACATCATGAGAACAAATTTTTACTCATCACACTTCAGATAGAGCCCTAATATCCAGAGTATACAAAAAACTCAAACAATTAGACAATAAGATAACAAATAACCCAATCAACAAATGGGCCAAGGACCTGAAAAGACACTTCTCAAAGGAGGACATACAATCAATCAATAAGTACATGAAAAAATGCTCACCATCTCTAGCAGTCAGAGAAATGCAAATCAAAACCACCCTAAGATATCATCTCACTCCAGTAAGATTGACAGCCTTTAGGAAGTCAAACAACAACAAGTGCTGCTGAGGATGTGGGGAAAAGGGTACTCTTGTACATTGCTGGTGGGACTGCAAACTGGTGCGGCCAATTTGGAAAGCAGTATGGAGAATCCTGGGAAAGCTGGGAATGGAACCACCATTTGACCAAGCTATTGCCCTTCTCGGACTATTCCCTGAATCTTAAAAGAGCATATTACAGTGATACTGCCACATCGATGTTCATAGCAGCGCAATTCACAATTGCTAGACTGTGGAACCAACCCAGATGCCCTACAATAGATGAATGGATTAAAAAAATGTGGCATTTATACACCATGGAGTAATATGCAGCACTAAAAAATGACAAAAAAATGGAATTTGCAGGGAAATGGATGGCACTAGAGCAGATAATGCTTAGTGAAGCTAGCCAATCGTAGAAAACAAATACCAAATGTCTTATTTGATATAATGAGAGCAACTAAGAACAGAGCAGGGAGGAAGAGCAGGAAGAAAAGATTAACATTAAACAGAGATGTGAGTTGGGGGGGGAGGTAGAGAAAAGGTAAATTTCATGGCAATGGAGGGAGACCCTCATTGTTACACAAAATTACATATAAGAGGTTGTGAGGGGAATTGGAAAATAAACAAAGAGAGAAATGAATTACAGTAGATTCGGTAGAGAGAGAAGATGGGAGTGGAGGGGAGCAGGGATAGTAGAGGATAGGAAAGGTACCAGAATACAAGTTACTAATAGGGCATTATGTAAAATGTGGATGTGTAACCGATGTGATTCTGCAATCCATATTTGGGGTAAAAATGGGAGTTCATAACCCACTTGAATCTAATGTATAAAATACGATATGTCAAGAGCTTTGTTATGTTTTGAACAACCAACTAATAAAATAAAATAAAATAAAATAATCGAAAGAAAAACACATGGGGAACTATTTCAACACAAAATTGACTAGATGTATAACTCCTACCTTATATAATGCAAAATGCAAGTCCAACTATACACCATGCCTCCTCTGAAATGCTTGTAATTCTATTCTGTTTGGGTTGTTTTTCTCCATCTTATTAGGATTAGTAGTCAGAGTCTAGTAGATTAGGTGTCAGTGTCCGGTATTCAGTATTTCGAATGGAAAATTGGAAAATGGACCAAATGTGTATGCAAATATATGCTACACAAAAATTTTCCCACTCTCATCCAGAACAATGCCTTGACATTACCCTCGTCCCAAGTAATACGTCATTAAAAGTCAAGAGTTAGAAAATCTGGGAATAAATATCTGGAATGGAATATGCTCAAAAGTTAACAACCTGAGAGGTGGTAGAGTAGTTTCCAAAAGTAAGGGACAGGGTAAACACTCCACAAACATGGAGCTGTGCTGACATAAAGACTTCTTGAGAAACTGCCTCTGAGTTTGAGCACTTTAAATATATGTTGTTGTCAGGAGCTTTACCTTCCTTGTAGTGAGACCATTACAGCTGGGTCTGCATCTATGTTACCTGGAGGACATGGTTTAATATTTTCCAATGAACATGCTGTAGCAGTGCTGAATTCAATCCTAGTCGGTAAACTGGGGCCACTGGGGTCTAAGTGTCTCCCCTTGTGGACTGTGAAGTCATTGGGTCATCCTCCACATTTTGTGGTGTTTATTGCTGCTGCACTGGGTGTTTAGTATTTGCTTCACGAAATACAAGGAGTTCAACTGAAAAACAGTGCTGAAGGGAGTTCTGTCATATGTGGTGGGTCAGGGTCTGTAGGAGAATGCACCAACCAAGGTTCTATCCCTCATAGCTTGCCCCTTGACCATAGCAACCTGATTCTGAACATTCCCCTGAAACCTCTCCATATAACAAGGTCCCTTTACTTGTAAGGGTCTGTTGGCTGCACCATGTCAGCCACAAGCCATTTGGAAGCCAATGGCAGATCCACATGGCCCCACCATAGATATTCCATCACACACCTGCCCACCACGGCTATAAGCCCACTAGTCAGCAGACTCCAACTTACTGGCATCTCTGTTCTACACCATTTTCTTGAAACCCAGTCAATCAAGGCACTGTCTGGTATACTCATAATCATCAACAGGATATCCAAAGGTCCTCCAGTGCCACCTGTTCATGAAAATTTAAAAAAAAAATTCATGGTATTTATCGAGCCATTTTTCAAGCATGAAGTTGGAGGCAATGTGGGTTTCAATTCATTCAGGAACAATTAAATGTTGAGGATGCTCATTTCCATAAAAGCTTTGGAGAACTCTCAGAGGCAAGTCTTCCCAAAGAGTAGCCAAAAGGTCACATGAAGCAAGGTGCATTGAGGTCTACAACGTGAGGTCCATGTGTGTTTTGACTCTCAACTATGGCTGCCAAGTCTTTCAGAATAAAATCATGTGATATCTTGGCTGAGATTCCCAGTGCTCTGCGGAAAGCAACCCTGGGCCTAGATCTCAGTTTCCAAGGGCAAATCTCATGCGTGGCCTCCTAAAATTCCAACACAATTCATGGAAATACTTCGATGACGTCAGTTCCAGAATGCAGTCTCTTAGGGTAATCACACCAGAGTTCAAGCCAAGGTGGACCCAGTCGTCTCTTCCAACCGCCACACAAATGACCACGATTCAAACCAAAACAATCCCACATGACCTCATCTTCTTCCATTTAGACACTCATCGTAACTTCTGGCTGGAGGTTTCCATGAGGTGTTCACCCCAAGACAGTGTCCAAAAAATCTCCCTTGCATCTCATTTGCCTAAAGTCAGGGTGGCCTGTACACCCTTCCTGAGAACCAGGAATGATCAAAAAGGCCTGCCATTAATACTGCTCTGCTTCTCAAATTTGAGGCCTACTGACTGTGGGTTTTAGATTCTTTATGTGAATTGGAGTCATGAGAAAATCTAAGCACCTATGGGCTAGCCTCTGCAGGGTTTGAGGAACTTATTTGACCCAAAGAATCCCTATTCTCACTTTATGGAGGTCAAGAAAGTTACAGAGCAAGGTGAGAGACTTCATCCACAAGGACTGCTCTTTGGACATTTTGGTTTTGGATGTACACATGGAATCTTTCTTTAGATCCATCAGGTGCTGAGACTCTAAGCCACCACCTCACACAGGCTCAAGAGTCTGAATAAGACACATTCTTTTCAAAGAAATTAAGCAAAGAGCCACAGGTAATGCCCATTTATTTCCATTGCAAAACTCTTCTTCTCAGGCTTCAAAAAGGTGTGGCCTGAGGCAAAGGCCTTCTTGAAATTCAGGGCAACAGAACAATAGGTAAGCATAAGGCCCAAAGCAGGGTTTCTCCACTGAGACTTTCCTGGTCCCAGTGATTTCTGAGTTTTCTGAGATGCTCGCCATTCCCTTCAGCTATCCAGTACATGGCCATGTCAAAGAACTTGGAGGTGGTACATAACTTGGACAAAAAACCATGAGCCTATTCTGGAGAGTCTCCAGAATTCAGGAAGAAAACAGGAACTTAGGAAGATATCAGGTCTAGCCCATCGATCAGGCAAGCCGCAGTCCATTCATAAATTGGGCAAAATGAATGCTGTGAAGCTTTCTACTAGACAGGACACATCCATTTATGCATTCTCTTTTGTAATGTCTACAACTATGGACACAGTGGGATACACAGACACAGAAACACTCGCCTTGTCAAGGGACTTTCTAGAAAATGTTCACTAAATCCAAACAAACCACTTTTCCTACCTATTTTCAGAACAAGGGAAAATCACAAACCTACAACCACACCCACAGAGGCACCTCCTTACCCCAAGTAATTCTGAGACTATCTGGAGTGTCCTCTGACTGGTGGGCCATATTATGTTCCCTCAAAATGGCATGTCCTGTCTCAGATCTCCTCTTCTTATCCAACTCTGTGAAGTTGTCAAGAGCAAGCTGTGAGCAACTACCTTTTTTCCCAGGAAAGGCCCGTCTTCAGAACTCTCTTGGCATTTGGCCTTCCTCACATCAGTAGGTACCAAGAAAGACTGATTCTGTCCTTGGTACATCCAAACAAGTGAGAACACTGGGACTGGGACTGGGACTGGCTCTGTGTGCCTGGCTTCCTGGATCCCAAGTTCAGAGAGTTCCATCAACAAGAAAGTGAGGTGAGGTCACTTCCTTCAGGAACTGAATGAGGTCACTGCCTTGGCAACCACTTTGTCCTAACAGTTGCTTCCAAGGGTCCCTTCAGATGCAGGCTGCTCCTACTACCTGTGACAGTTTCACAAGTTAGAATAGTATATCAACCATAGGCACCAGGAAACAACTCTCCACACAGGCCTGGTTTGGTCCATCTTCTCTACATTAAGAAGAGAGAGGCTGATTCAGACACAACCCTTCATCCTGACCAGGTTGTTTGCCATGGAAGATGACTTCTGCTCTCTCAGGTCCTTCATAGGTGCCTACATCTTCTCCAGGGATCATTTCTGAATAGACCTTTGAATTTCTCAGGAGGTGAAAGATCCCCTATATTCCTGTATTATAAGACCAACTCTGTGCCTGCTCTTCTGTAAAGTTAGATTGAGGGTAGATGGTATGGTTAGGATTAATAACATGTTTGATTTGTGTTAGGAATCATTCTGCTGGATGAATAATGGTGTTGGGAACCTGAGATATTTTTAAGAATATAGAGGTGAAATATTGTAATGATCAGGCGAGTATAGGAGGAAGAGATAACCAAGAGACTGTCTCATGCAACTACAAAGGGTTCATTGTGGGTCCAGCATGCTGGGGCTCAGAGCTCAGTTGAATAGAGCAGAGAGCCCTGAGAACAGCTTAAGCAGAGCTTATGTACTTTTCTTGGAGAAGGCAGGGATGGAAGTTTATTGATGGGTCAGGACGAGTAGGCCGTTTGCTTTCAACTGCGTGACTGAGCACATTCTGCAGTTTGGCAGTTGGGGACAGCACATTCTGGGAACAAGATTAGCAAACAGTTCTCAAGATTTCAACAGTGTTTTGTTAAGTGTACAGAAAAACAGGAAGTGACAAGTACCTATTTCATTAACCTTTCATTCCCCACTTCTTCTTCTGGATACTTTTAATCATAAAAGTCATCACTGATGGGTGTTACATTTTATGTCTTCTAGTGTGGTATATTGTTGTCTGATTACCATAAGTTTAACTTGTCCAATTTGAGCTTGGAGAAAGGAAACTCCATGGTTTATCCAACAGGGTCCTACAGTTCGCAATAATATGAGGATTATTAATGGACCAGCCAGGGCTGATGAAAGCATATTTAAGCAGACGGACTGTGTGAACCAAGACTCAAACCACCCTTTTTGGGCCTCTCTTTCTCGTTGACGCTCTTCAATGCGTTTTCTTTATTTACTCATAGATTCTTTTCAACTCCAGTGTGGCCGGCACAAAAACAACATTCTTCCCTCAATGCACTACAAATTCCCCCTTCTCTCATGAAGAGGAGGTTTTATCGCTCGCCTGTTCTGTAAAACAGATTCATAGGCAGAGGTTAAACATTCCTGTAAAGCTGTGATGGATGTTTTATTATCTTTAAGTTTTGGTCTATTGCTGCTTCTAATTAAGGCATTGGTTGTGTCCTTTGGACTAGGGCATTGATTCCTGTGCCCACTCATGCAGCAACTCCTATTCCTAATAGAATGGCTAAAGTGAGAGATACAGGTTCCCAGCGGAACTGAGTTGCATGCCCTCCTATTTGATCTTTAAATGGACCTGCGTCATCATAGAGCACTCTGGGAAACATCTGCACCATAACATAATTAATCACATCTGTTGACTATTTCATGAAAACATAAACAATGTTTAAGTATATAGAATCTTTCTGTTATAGGGACGGACGAGGCAAAGCACCTAAGATAGCACTGAAGACAGGGAAAAAGTCCTATTTGGTTGCAAACGGATTTAGAGGGCATTGCTTCTGTTGTAATCAATTAATCCCCTGAACCCCAAGTTTAGGTAGTTTCATAATTTGTACCCAACATGTAAGGGAAGGGGCTCAGAAGTTCAAAGTCGGCAGAAGTTCACAAAAAGCTGTTTTTCTATCTTTTATTTTATCCTCTGTTCTGGGCAAGTTAACTTTTCAAGGACAACTGAAAGGGGGAGAGATTTTTTTCTCTTTTTTTTTTTGCCCTGCCAGCTGTTACCATGGAGCCTAGTTGGTAACTTCTTTATCTTAGCAATGTAGCCATCTCTGTGAAGCCCCCACTCAAGGCCAGAGGCCTTGTTCACATATTTTGTGAAAAACTAGTATGGGTGTGTCTAGCTCAGGAGTGCTGATTTTTTTTCGCCAGTTGCCAAGTAGACCAGGGCAACACGAAAAGAAGAAGTTTATCTACAGTGAACTCTTTTAAAGGAACTCTTTTGCTGAAAGTCCTAAAGTCAGCCATGGTGAAGAATTCTGGAGAAGGTCATTTAAGACTTTTCTGTGGGCCTGGTAGAGAGGGGAAAGACGTGGAAGGCAAGGCTGAGAGCAGTTTCATGGATCTGAGAATGAGGAAGTAGAAATGTAAAAGAATATTGGAAAAGGGGTTTGGGATTTTCCTAGCAACAAAAACTTGAGCAGTAGAACAGGTAGAGCAGAGGGGACGACGGGAGTGAGTATCCCAAAAAGCATGTGAGGTATTTTAAATTCTTAGTCACCTGTTTACAGTGATGACAAAGCAACTTTAAAGGCCATTTTAATTACATCCTGGATAGGGGTCTGAGGGATCTCCTCAGCTGGTTTGAGCTTTGGGTTAGCTGGTAAGAGGACCTTATGGGACGCAGTGCGGGCACTGACAGGAGAAGAGAGGAGTGAGTGTGTGGAGGGGTACCTCAGTACTGGATACCTCAGCAAGGGGGCAATTGTCTGAGAACCGGCAGAGGTTTTGATTTTTGATCTAGTAATTGGAGGGGAGAAATCAGGTTGCTGAGGCGGGAGTGCCAGCAGAGAGTCTGGAGCAGAAGGCTGAGTTTGAGGAACTATTGGAGAAGTATAATTCAGGATGTGAGCAAAGGAGGGAAAAAACCTCCACATAGGGGAATCTCCTTTAAACCTTTTGAGCACTTGCAGAAGTTAAAAAGGTCATGCAGAATGTGAGGATCTGGAGACCCCTCTGGGGGTCACAGGTTTTGGTTGTCTAATTGGTAATATGGCCAATTCTGTGTATTGAATTTGATGAGCAGTTTGGGTTCCACCAGGCAGTCCCTGTATGCTAACATCCCCATGACTTACAGAAGAAGTCGGCTTTCCCCCCACACAGCCGTGGCTGTTTGTGGCTTTGATAGTCTTCCAGGCAAACATAGTAATCTAGGCTAGCCAACCTGCATCTGGTTCACGTGTCCCTACATCCATAATATTTGTTTTCATTATCTATGATACGAAAGGGATTTAATGAAATTTTATTGGGATCTGCTTTTTCAGGGATATCCCAATAGGAAAAACCTATAGGCAGCTGACAAATGTTGAGATGACCAACAGGTCCCTATGTGGGCTGTAAGCGAGATAGACCATTCTTCTGGTCTATGAGGATTTGTGATCAGCCATTGCTGCTGAATTCGCTGATGAGGGTTAGGACTAGTGGTGGCCAAGGGGAGAGTCTATAGCCTTATACACATGCCAAATACACAATTTGAAAGGGTTACCAGTCATTTCCAGTTTCCAGCCAGAGTCTGGACAGGGCGCAGGCTTGAGATGGAAGGCATGGATACAGGAAAGGATTCCGTCTACATTTACTGCTGTAGGTGTTATAAGTAGCACGTGGTATTTCCTTTCCAGCGGGGTTCCAGGGATGACACCTGATGTCATCTTATGTAGATGAAGTCTCTTACTTGATATCGATGTGGAGTCTCCTTGTCCCCAGGTTGGTAGGCCGTGGCCAGCTGTTTTAACAGGTATCGCTGAGTTCTTTCAAGAGCTTTAAGTGTGTCAAGCAAGGGGGTGTGGAAGGGATCCTTAGGTCTTAGAGTTGGGGTTAGGTCCCTTACTGGAGGAGGGGCAACATAGAGAATTTCACAGGGGGAGAGGTTACACAAAGAAACAGAGGGAGTATTTTTTAGATGATACAGTGCATAAGGCAGGAGTATAGTCCAATCTTTTAGCTGGTTTCTAAGCTTAATTTCATTAAGGTCTCTTTAATGGTTCTATTTATTTTTTCTACCTGTCCTGAGCTCTGGGATCTATAAGCATAATGTAACTACCAATTAATCACCAGGGTACAGGTTAACCCATGACTTACCTGGGCCATGAACACCAGTGCATTGTCAGACCCTATTACCTTAGGCAGGCCGTATCTTGGAAAAATATCCTTCAGTATCATCTTGACCACGATTTGAGCCATTGTTTTTTTTTTTTTTTTGGGGGGGGGGCGGAAGGTTTCAATCCATCCTGAAAATGTATCTACAAAGACTAGGAGATATTTAAGTTCATACGTTGCTGGCTTAATTTCAGTAAAGTTCACTTCTGAAAATTTTTCTGGTCTGGTTCTTCGAAGGTGTTTTCCTGCAGGAAGCTTAAAAGGGTAAGCATTAACCAATTGATGGACCTGAGACGCTTTTGATACCCATTCAGTTATTTCCTTTCGCTGTGAGTCGGTTAGTAGAAAACTCTGTTCTTGATCTTTCAGGAATGCCTGCAATTTCTTTGAACCAAGGTGAGTGAGTTGATGTACATTTTCTACTGACATTGTTAAAGCCATGACTATAGGAGATTTTACTGAAGGATTTAGAAATTCCACTTGGGGGCCTTCAGGGTTAAAAGTCATTATGGCCCAGAGTTTGGTGAGCAGATCTCCACCCATCAATGGGGCCGGGAACTCTGGGATTACTAGGAAGGAGTGATGGATTTTTCCTTTCCACAGGTCCATGTACCTCTTAGTTGTCCAAGCCCGATATTTACTGCCATTAGCCCCTTGAACTAGAGACCTTTTATTTGATAGAGGGCCCAATGGGGCCTTAAAGGCTGAGTATAATGCCCCTGTATCTACTTCAAAGTTTACTGGGGTCCCTTCAACTTCAAAAGTTATTTACTATAACTGTGAGTTGGTTAGTGGAGTTGGTTAGACTTCATCCACAATGAGTGCTCTTTTGGAGATGTTGGTTTTGGATGCACACAAGGGATCTTTCTTTAGATCCATCACGTGCTGAGAATCTAAGCCACAGCCTTACACAGGGCCAAAATGCTGATTCAGACACATCCCTTTCCAAAGCAATTAAGGAAAGAATCACAGGTGATGTCCACTCATTTCCATTTGAAAACTGTTTTCTTCAGGCTTCACAAAGGGGTGGCTTGAGGCAAAGACCTTCCTGACATTCAGGCCAACATAACAATAGGCAAGCAAAAGGGCCATTGCAGGGTTTCTCCACTGAGACTTTCCTGGTAACACTAATATCTGAGTTTTCTGAGATGCTCCCATTCCATTCAGCTGTCCAGTACATGGCCTTGTCAAAGATCTTGGAGGTTGTACATATCTGGGGCAAGATGAATCCTGGGAAGCTTTCTCCTAGGCAGGAAACATCCATTGATGCATTCTCTTTTCTAATTTCTACAACCACAGACACAGTGGGATACACAGAAATAGAAACAATCGCCTTGTCAAATGACTTACCAGAAACAGTTCACACCAAACCAAACAAACTGCCTTTCCTACCTATTCTCAGAACATGAGACAAAACCACAAACACACACCCACACCCAGAAAGGCACCTCCTTCCCCCAAGGAGGTCTGTGACTATACAGAGTGTTCTCTGACTGGTGGGCCATACTATGTTTCACGGAATTGGACTATCTTGTCTCAGATCTAGTATCCTTGGCCAACTGTGTGAAGCTGACAGGAGCCAGCAGTGAGCCATTACCGGCTTTCTCAGGAAAGGCCCCTCTTCTGAGCTCTTCTGGCATTTGGTCATCTTCACATTAGTAGGCACCAAGAAAGACCGATTCTCACCTTGGTAAGTCCAAACAAGTGAGACCACTGGGAGTGGGACTGGGACTGGATCTGGGTGCCTGCCTTCCTGGATTCCAAGTTCAGAGACTTCCAAAAACAAGGAAGTGAGGTGAGGTCACTTCCTCCTGAAATGAATGAGGTCACTGACTTGGCAACCACTTTGTGCTAACAGTTTCTTCTTATGGTCCCTTGAGATGGAGGCTGCCCCTACTTCATGTGACACTTTCACAAGTTAGAATGGTATATAAACCATAGGCACCTGGGAAGAGCTCTCCACAAAGGCCTGGTTTGGTCCATCTTTTCTACATTAAAAAGAGAGAGGCTGATTCAGACACAAACCTGTATCCTGACCAGGTTGTTTGCTATGGAAGATGACTTTCACTTTCAAAAGTCCTTCATAGCTGCATACATCTTCTCCAGGGATTATTTCTGCATGTATCTTTGAGGTTCTCAGCAGGTGGAAGATCCCCTACATTCCTGTATTGTAAGACCAACACTTCCCCTGCTCTTCTGCAATGTTAGATTGAGGGAACAGTGTATGGTTAGGGTTAAAAACGTGTTCGATTTGTGTTAGGAATAATTCTGCGGGATGATTAATGGTATTGGAAACCTGCGATATTTACAAGAATATATAGGTGAAATATAAGTATGAAAACAGGAATCCTGGTAAGATTTGAAGCTCAGAAGGGCATTGGGCCCTTGATTGGGAGATTTAGTTTTGCATTATGTTCTGCACACATGCCTCAGCTGAATCGATATAAAATGGCATAGGACCTTTTTTCTTGGATGATTGAATGTCGAAGAGAACATCCAGTCAAAAAGGGACAGTAGGTAGGATTAAGAAGATAGTCAGTAGGTTTAGAAAAAAGCGTGAGTATAGGATTCGGACCAAAATATTTTTAGCAATAGGGTTTTGGTTAGAAAGTAAATGTCAATGTAAGCACATGTAAAGAATGAGTTACAATAATGAGCTGGGGAAAATATGTAGGAAAACAGATATCAATAGAGACATTACGAAATGAGACAAAGTATAAAGTGAGTAATAGGATTAGACATTTTCAACAGGCTTGAGTTTGAATATATAATCTTAGGAAAAAACAAATATGTAATCACCAATAGGATTTTCATTTGAGCACATTAGGCAACCTGGACATGGATGTTTTTAGTAATCCATGTTCAATTTCCGTTTAGGTTTGGTACAATCATAAGTGTGACGTTTGTGTTTTTTGTGTCCTGAATATTACTGTGATAAAATGTATATGTAGATCAGGTGACATGGGTATTTCTTCCACCATTTCTGGGAGCAATATGTTGAAGATGTATTAATTAGTACTGGAGTTCAATGAGGTGTATCCTGTGTCTATGAATATAGAGATAATGCATGAATAGACGATATTGTGAATAAATAATATAACTGATTCCACTTTAAATAATAGATTGAATTAATATCTGAAAATAAATAGGAAATCTTATATTGATAAACAATCATTCATTCCAACCGGTTATACATCTAATTTTAATAATAGGTTTATGGTTTATCATGAAGAGTGTGTGGGCTTTGTTTCAAAATTGATTATGGAAATCAAATATAATGTGTTTGGAAAGAAGTCTCATGAAAAGACCAGTTAAGAAACCTGGAGGAATACATGTGTTTTGAAGCAGTAAGTGATTGAAAGTGAAACAAATGCCTATAAATTTGTGAACTTGTGGATGAAATATATATCCTATGATGTGCATAAACTGAAGAAATAATAATGTACCAGTGTTGTAAAAAAATGAACGTCAAAATACACATTATGTCCCATACAAATCTACAGGCAATGATGTTTAAGTGGGTCAGTTACTGTAGAAATATTAGGATTTGTATGCAACATTAACTGAAGTTAGTTTTCAGTACTAGAAAACAAATATGTATTTCAGGTGGATGAATATTTCTGAGAATAATCTTGTAAAAAGTTGATTATAAATCCACATACATGAACATGAATGAATTCAGGGAGTTAATGTAAGACACATATATTTCATATTTTGAAAAATCTGGAGAGTGTGTATATATATATACACAGAACATTAAAATGTAGCAATATTTATGCCTATCGAAATTCATCATTAAATATATATCATCAACAGATGCAAAAGTATTTATTTTAGTAAACATGGATTTATGTATAATGTTTTTCAACTAGGAAGCTCACCCATAGTTTGAATTTTCAGTTCCAAAATCATTTTGGAGGAGTGATCTCTTCTCAAAATTTGTATCTTCCTAGTAACTGTAACCTCAAAAGTATGTATGTGTGATACCAGGTAGGATTCTATATGTGCATATAAAATTACATGTGCTGAATAGGCTACAGAGAAAGGGAGACAGGAATTCACATATTTGTTTACTTTAAAACACATTGAGAACTATTTAAACAAAAAATTTACTGGATTTATAACACCAACCCTTTATCATCCAAAAGACCAGTCCAACTGTACACCATTCCTCCTCTGAACTGCTTGTATTTCTATTCTGTTTGGGTTATTTTTCTCCATCATAATGGTTTAGTAGTCAGAGTCTAGTCAGCTATTGGTTAGTGTCAGGGATTCAGTATTTCGAATGGAAAATTAGATAATGAATCCAATGTGTATGCAAATATGTGCTACACAAAATTTTTCCACTCTCATCCAGAATAATGCCTTCATATTACTTCGGCCCCAAGTAAGACACAATTAGAGGAGAACAGTTAGAAAATCTGTGAATACCTATCAGGAATGCAAAATCCTCAGGAGTTCACAACCTTGGAGGTGGTAGGGGAGTTTCCAAAAGTAAGGGACAGGGTTGATAGATCCAACCTGATCTTTCATTAAAATTGGGGGCCATCTTGCCACAAAGCCATGAAAAGATAATTTTGGCTTTACTATAAATTAGCGCAAATTCTGAACCTGCTTGGAATGCCTACCAGTGCCTTGAACTCACCCATGTCTGGATCTCTGACCAGATAGCAGCGCTCTCTAAAACTTTAATGATACCTCATAAATATTTTTCTTTCCCTGGCCAGACAACGTGTCTCTGAGGCTCTAATGATCCTCATAAATTCTGATGTTAGGGCCAGCAAAAAAAAAATGTAATATACCATTAGTGTGATGCTTGTCAAAGTTCTCTTATCTGTAACCCCCCTTTTGTGTATCTTTCTGGGCTACATATCTGGGCTGTAGGAAAGTTGGGTTGCTGTCTTGTTCCCGCCATTTTGGGAGGGAGAGGCAGCCTGGCCGGTTGAAATAATAAGCTTGCCTTAATTTGATTTTAATTGGAGTCAGTGGTCTTTTCTTGCATTCTGGTCTTACATTTTGGAGTTCCAAAGCGAGATAACCCTGCCCGACCAGATCACAAGACCAGACTGTGGAAATTCTGAAGCTGGCCTGCCCTCTAGGGCTCCACACTGGAGAGCCACTCTAGGGGGTGTGCAACTTAAGACGTTCCAAGGCCTTGGATTGAGCCTTCAGTCCGTGGAGCACTGCAGAGAACCAAAGCACTAAAACTATTAGCAAGCTCCTGGTAGAGGAGGCCTCCATAGGTAAGTGACGCCTTTATAACATCTGCTATCCAGTTAAGGGAGAGTACTTCTGATGACAGGGAGGTGGCCTGGGTAGGCTAACATATACCCCTCTCCGGGACAGTAATGAGAATGGTTCTGTCCTCTGTTCTGTTCTGTAGGAAATTGCTCTTTAAATTTAAGCTCACAAGGTTTTCTAGGTGTTCAAAAATCTAATAAAATATTAATGTCTACAAAAGGTCTAATATGCCTTTGTTCAAGGACTTTTCCTTCAACAACAAAAAAATGGTTTACAATTTTCAATACAATTGTCTAATATTTTAATAAATAAGTAAAGTAAATTTCATATGGGATTACTCATTCATGAGTAGTTTTGTTTGATATCTGATTGATTTACTAAGGTCTGTATAAGTTTGTTCTAAAGTGTGTATAAGATTGTAAAATTCAGTCATGTGTTAAAGAGACAAAAATTTCTGAAAACATAAGTTTACCCATAAAACTGTGTTATTAAGTTTTATTTTTTTCTAGAGCAAACAACCATAAAAATTAAACAACTGAATAAATAAGAACTGTTATTTTAGAGAACTGTACTGCCATTTCTTTAAAAGCTAAACTTGGTTAATGTAGAAACATCAATGTAATTGTGTTGCTGTCAATGTGCTCATATCTTCCAGGTATACAAGTCTGTAAGGTAGAAACTTGAGAAGAGCATTATATCAATCTGTTGTTCTAAATTTATATGGTAAAAAAATATATTGGGGATTTATTTACCTGTTATCAATAAGATATGTAAAGTTTTATGTTACTTTTTACATTGGGGAACCATTTAAATGTATTTTTAAGTTATTGAGAGCCTAATCTATGTAAAGGTTAAAAACTTTCAGCCTTTCTTTAATTCATGTTTTAAATCTGATATCATACGGTGTTAGCAAATGTTCATGTGACCTGACACAATTTATGTAAACTTTGTAAAATGATATTTAAAAAACAAAGATCACCTTTAGATCTAAAACACTAAAGATTCATATAGAGCCCTGCCTTAACTGAAATAAGGCTGTGTGTCCCATCTTACAACATGTGAGAATGACTACGAAAGCAGTAGGTCAGATTTTATTTCATTTAAAGTTATGTTCAAAAGTTTCTTTGGTTTTTTATTTGTGTCAAGATTACTAGGATTTAAACAGGGGATATAGTGTATAACTCAGCCAAAAAATTTAGGGTAGCTGTTACACGAACTAAGTATTTTTACTCTTGTTAAAAATTTTTATTTTGTAATTTCCTTATAAGTGATCTAAAGATTCCCTGTTAGTGTTTTACAGAAGTGTTGCTTTAAGAACACAACATGGGTTAATTTAAGATAATAAGTCATCACCTATTAGACAGAATAATACAGATCCCAATTAATTAAAAGATAAATAATTATAAAGTTATAGACATTAAATTCCAGTACTTGTAATATAAGGCTGTTAAAATTTATTTGCTGGATGTTTCAGATTAGGATTTAATTAAAGTTAAATGAAAAGGGCCAAGAAAACCAATATTTGGCTCTTGCCCTCTGAGTCAGTCTGAATCCAGGGAACAGGGGACTTCTCTAAAGAGCTTTGCAACTCTGGGCCAAATAACCTCCAGATCAGGAAAAATAATGAGACCACTGGTGAACATAAAGCCAATGAGTGCATTTGCCATGAAGAGGAGAGTTATCAGAGAAGGGAGACATTCTTATGCTTCTGAGGGAAACCACATGGTCAAGCAAGACCTGGACCCACCTAGCGAAAATGGCACTATCAGAACTGAGAAGCTGCTCTCAAGTTTCCCCAGAATTGACTCCCATAAAAGCTCAGCTGACTGTGAAAAATAGATAGAAACAGAAGTCAGTTTGACTGTTTCATCTTAAACAGTTAGCAAAGACAGTTAAAACGAAAATACAGCCATTCCTGGGCATTTTAATTAATAATAATAATCATCATCATCATCATCATAATAATAATAATAATAATAAAATTTTAAGGTATACAATTTATGTTAGCCTCCCAAAATAAGTAAGACTGGAAACTAAAAGAAGGATTCTCAGACAGGAATGCCTGATAACTATAAAAAGAGACTATCAAGAGGAGCTGCCAGAGGCAGATTTTTTAGGTTAAGACCTACTTATATTCCTAACCTAAACAGGTAGTCTTCGTGTCTGCTAGTACGATTATTCAGCCCTGAGTAACAGAAGTGAAGATTTCTCTATTAGACACAAAGGTCATACTAGTAAAAGGATTTTGCAAGATCAGATGACATGAACTTATTACACTGTATCTAATGGGGAAGGACAACTGTAACACTAAAATTAAAAGGTTACATTGACAGTCCAGATAACTGAGGAAACTAAAGTCTGGTGAGGGAACCTCAATACAGCGACATGTTCCAACTGCTGCAACATTTATTCAGTACTCATGGTTTTTGTTTCTCTCAACTTTCAGGGCAGCTGAACAATAGGTAATCTAAAGGCCCAAAGCAGGGTTTCTCCACTGAGACTTTCATGGTCACACTGATATCTGAGTTTTCTGACATGGTCGCCATTCTTTTCAGCTATTCAGTACATGGCCATGTCACAGAGATTGGAGGTGGTACATACCTTGGACACAAAACCATGAGCCTATTCTACAGAGTGGCCAGAATTCAGAAAGAAAACAGGAACTTAGGAAGATAGCAGGTGTTGCCCATCGATAAGGCAAGCTGCAGTACATTCATAAATTGGGCAGGATGAATGCTGGGAAGCTTTCTACTAGACAGGACACATCCAATGATGCATCCTCTTTTCTAATATCTACAACCACGGACACAGTGGGTTACACAGACATAGAAACACTCACCTTGTCAAATGACTTAGTAAAAGCTGTTCACTCCAAACCAAGTAAACCGCCTTTCCTACCTATTCTCAGAATATGAGACAAAACCACAAACCCACACCCACACCCACAAAGACACCTCCTTCCCCCAAGTAGGTCTGTGACTATCCGGAGTTTACTCTGAGTGGTGGACCATGCTATGTTCACCAGAAATGGCCTGTCCTATCTCAGATCTGGTCTCTTTGGCCACCTCTCTGAAATTGTCAGAAGCGAGCACTGAGCCACTACCTGCTTTCTCAAAAAAGGACCCTCTTCAGAGCTTTTCTAACATTTGGCCATCCTCAAATCAGTAGGTACCAAAAAAGACTGTCCCTGTCCTCGGTAAATCCAAACAAGTGAGACCAATGGGACTTGGATTGGGACTGCTTTTGGGTGCCTGGCTTCCCGAATCCCAAGTTCAGAGAATTCCATCACCAAGGAAGTGAGGTGAGGTCACTTCCTTCCTGAACTGAATGAGGTCACTGCCTTGGCAACCAGTTTGTCCTAACAGTTGCTTCCAAGGGTTCCATGAGATTGAGGCTTCCCCTACTCTCTGTGACACTTTCACAAGTTAGAATCATAAATCAAACATAGGCACCCAGGAACAGCTCTCCATAATTGCCTGCTTTGGTCCATCTTCTCTACATTAAGATCAGAGAGGATGATTCAGACACAACCCTTCATCCTGACCAGGTTGCTTTCCATGGTAGATGACTTTTGCTCTCTCAGGTCCTTCATAGCTGCCTATATCTTCTCCAGGGATCATTTCTGCAAGGACCTTTGTGGTTATTAGCAGGTTAAAGATCCCCTACATTCCTGTATTTTAAGACCAACTCTGTCCCTGCTCTTCTGTAATGTAAGATTGAGGGAACAGTGTATGCTTAGGGTTAATAACAGATTCAATTTCAGTTAGGAATCATTCTACAGGATGAATAAAGATATTGGGATCCTGCAATATTTACAACAATATATAGGTGAAATATAATTATGAAAACAGAAATCTAAGTAAGATTTGAAGCCCAGAAGGTCATTGGGCCCTTGATTGGTATACTTAGCTTTGAATTACTTTCTGCACAGATGTCTCAGATAAATCGATATACAATGGCATAGTATCTTGTACCTGGGATGATGGAATGTAGAAGAGAACATCCAGTCAAAAAGTGATAGAAGTTAGGATTAGGAAGATATTCGGTAGGTTTAGGAAGGAGGGAATAATAGATTTGGAACAAATGTTCTTTAGCAATAGGGTTTCGGTTAGAGGGTGAATGTAAGTGTCACCACATGTGAAGATTCAGTCACAATGATGAACTGGGGAAAATATCTAGGAAAGAAGATATCAATTGAGACATTACAAAATCAGGCAAAGTATAAAGTGAGTGACAGGATTAGACTTTTTCAAAAGGGTTGAGTTTGATTATATAATCTTTGGAAGAAACAAATATGTAGTCACCAATAGGATTTTCATTTGAGCACATTAGGCAACCTGGACATGGATGTTTTTAGTAATCCATGTTCAATTTCCGTTTAGGTTTGGTACAATCATAAGTGTGACGTTTGTGTTTTTTGTGTCCTGAATATTACTGTGATAAAATGTATATGTAGATCAGGTGACATGGGTATTTCTTCCCCCATTTCTGGGAGCAATATGTTGAAGATGTATTAATTAGTACTGGAGTTCAATGAGGTGTATCCTGTGTCTATGAATATAGAGATAATGCATGAATAGACGATACTGTGAATAAATAATATAACTGATTCCACTTTAAATAATGGATTGAATTAATATCTGAAAATATATACGAAATCTTATATTGATATACATTCATTCATTTCAACCAGTTGTACATCTAATGTTAACATTAGGGTTATGGATTATCATGAAGGGTGTGTGAGTTTTGCTTCAAAAGTGATTATGGAAATCAAAAATAAAGTGTTTGGAAAGAAGTCTCACTGAAAGACCCGTCAAGAAACCTGGAGGAATACATGTGTTCTAAAACAGGAAGTGATTGAAAGTGAAACAAATGCCTATAATTTGCGAACTTGTGGATGAAATATATATCCTATGATGTGCATAAACTGAAGAAATTGTAAAGTACCAGTGTTAAATAAAAATGAATGTCAAAAGTTACATCATATCCCACAGGAATCTACTTGCATTGATGTTAAACAGGATGAGTTACTGTAGAAATATTAGGATTTGTATGCACCATTCACTGAAGTTAGTTGTCAGTACTAGGAAACAATATGTATTTCGGGTTGATGAATATTTTTGAGAATAATCTTGTGAAATATTGATTATAAATCCACATACATGAGCATCAATGAATTGATAGAGTGTACAGTAAGACACATATATTTCATATTTTGAAAAATCTGGAGTGTGTGTGTGTGTGTATATATGTATATATATATACATATAACACAGAGACATTAAAAAGTAGCAATACATATGACAATCAAAATTTGTTGTGAAATATATATCATCCACATATATTTGGATATACATATAACACACAGACATTAAAAAGTAGCAATATATATGACAATCGAAATTTGTTGTGAAATATATATCCTCCACAGGTCCAAATATATTTATTTTACTCAACATGATTTATGTATAATGTTGTTCAACTAGGAAATTCACGAATAGTTTGAATTTTCAGTTCCAACAGCGTTTAGTAGGAGTGATCTCTGCTAACAATTTGTATCTGCCAAATCAGCCATCTCAAAAAAATGTACATGTGATACCAGGTAGGAATCTATATGTGCATATGAAATTACATGTGCTGAATAGGCTACAGAGAAAGGGAGACAGGATTTTTTTTATTTGTTAAATTAAAAACACATGGAGAACTATTTCAACAAAAAATTGACAAGTTTTACAACAGCTACACTTTATCATGCAAAAGGCAATTCCAACTGTACTTCTGAACTGCTTGCATTTCCAATCTGTTTGGGTTATTTTTCTCCATCATATTAGGATTAGTAGTCAGAGTCTAGTAGGGTTTGGGGTAGTGTCAGGGATAAAGTACTTCCAAAGGAAAATTAGAAAAAGAATTCAATGAGTAGGCAAATATGTGCTACAAAAAATCCTCCCACACTCATCCAGAACAAAGCCTTGACATAACCATTACCCCAAGTATGACACAATTAGAAGAGAAGAGTTTGAAAATTCGTGATTATATATCTGGAATGGAACATGCTCAGGAGTTTACAAACTTGGAGGTGGTAGAGGAGATTCCAAAAGTAAGGGACAGGGTAAACACGCCACAAACATGGAGCTCTGGTGGAATAAAGACTTATTGAGAAACAGCCTCTGAGTTTGGACACATGAAATATATGTTGTTGTCAGGAGATTTAGCTTCCTTTGTAGTGAGACCATCAAAGCTGGGTCTGCATCTATGTGACCTGGAGGAAGTGGTTTCTTATTTTCCAATGACCATGAGGCAGCAGTGCTGAATTCTATCTTTTTAGGTCAACTGTGGCCATTGGGGACTAAGTGTCTCCCCCCCCTGTGGACCGTGAAGTCATTTGGTCATCCTCCATTTTTCCTGGTGTTTCTTGCAGCTGCACTGGGAGTTTGGTATTTGCTTCACGAAATACAAGGAATTCAACTGGGACACAGGGCTGGAGGGAGTTCTGTCACGTGTGGTGAAACAGGGTCAGCAAGAGAATGCACCAACTAGGCTTCTATCCTATATAGCTTGCCCCCTTGACTATAGCAACCTGATTCTGAACATTGCCCTGAAACCTCTCCATATAACAAAATGCCTTTACTTATAAGGGTCTGTTGGCTGCACCATGTCAGTCACAAGCCATTTTGAAGACAATGGCAGATCCACATGGCCCCACCGCAGATGTTTTATCACACTCCTGCCCACCACTCCTCTAGGCCCACTACTCTAGGCACCAAGTTACTGGCATCTCTGTTCTACACCATTTTCATGGAACCCAGTCAATCAAGGCACTGTGTGGTACACTCATGATCAGAAACAGGACATCCAAAGATTCTCCAGTGCCACCTGTTCATGGGAATTTCAAAAATTTCATGGTATTTATCAGGAAACATTAAATGGTGAGGAAGCTCATTTCATAGAAAGCTGTGGAGAATTATCACAGGCAAGACTTCCCAAAGAGTGGCCAAAATGTCACATGAAGCCATGCCCATTGAGGTTTACAATGTGAGGTCCATGTGTGTTTTGTCTCTCAACTCTGGCTGTCAAGTTTTTCAGAATAAAATCATGTGATATCCTAGCTGAAATTCCTAGTGCTCTGTGGAAAGCAAACCTGGCCCTAGATCAGTTTCCAAGGGCAACTCTTATCCGTGGCCGCCTAAAATCCCAAAACAGTTCATGGCAATATTTCTCTGATGTCATTTCCTGAACTCAGTATCTAAGGGGAATCACACCAGAGTTCAAGCCAAGGTGGACCCAGTCATCTCTTCCAACTGTCACACAAATAACCAAAATTAAAACCAAAACACTCCCACATGGCCCTCATCTTCTTCCATATAGGCACTCATCATAAACTCCGGTTGGTGGTTTCCATGAGGGACACAGCTCAAGACAGTGTCAAAAATATGCTCCCTTGCCACTCATTTGCCTAAAGTCAGAGTGGCCTGGACACACTTCCGGTGAACCAGGAGTGATCAAATAGGCCTGCCATTAATACTGCTCTGCTTGTCTAATTTGAGGCCTACTGACTGTCAGGTATAAATTCTTTATGCGATTTGGAGTAATGAGAAAACCCATGAACTTCTGCATGGCTTTGAAGAACTCATTTGACCCAAAGGATCCCTATTCTCACTTGATAGAGGTCAGGAACCTAACAGAGGAAGGCAAGAGACTTCATTCACAATGACTGATCTTTTTGCCATTGTGGTTTTGGATGCACATATGGGATCTTTCTTTAGATAAATTAGGTGCTGAGAATCTAAGCCACAGCCTCACACAGGGTGAAGAGGCTGATTGAGACACATCCTTTTCCAAAGCATTTAATCAAAGAAACACAGGTGATGCCTATTCATTTCCATTTGAA
Source organism: Callospermophilus lateralis (assembly GCF_048772815.1). Classification (NCBI taxonomy): domain Eukaryota; kingdom Metazoa; phylum Chordata; class Mammalia; order Rodentia; family Sciuridae; genus Callospermophilus; species Callospermophilus lateralis. The sequence goes on along the minus strand of NW_027513503.1, from coordinate 145,105 downwards.
AACTGTTTTCTTCAGGATTCAAAAAAGGGTGGCCTGAGGCAAAGACCTTCCTGACATTCAGGGCAACAGAACATTAGGTAAGCAAAAGGCCTAAAGCAGAGTGGCCAGAATTCAGGAAGAAAACATTAACTTAGGAAGGTAACAGGTGATGCACATCAATAAGGCTAGCCACACTCTATTCATAAATTGGGCAGGATGAACGCTGGAAAGCTGTCTACTAGACAGGAAACAATCATGGATGCATTCTCTTTTTTAATGTCTGCATCCACAGACACAGTGTGATACACAGATATAGAAACACTCCCCTTGTCAAATGACATTCTAGAAGCAGTCTAGTCCAAACCAAACAAACCGCCTTTCCTACCTATTCTCAGACCATGAGACATAACCACAAACACACACCCACACCCACAAAGGCACCTCCTTCCAGCAAGTAGGTCTGTGACTAACTGGAGTGTCCTCTGACTGACAGACTTTCCCTGAAATGTCCTGTCCTGTCTCAGATCTGGTTTTTTGGGCAAGTCTCCGAAGTTGTCAGTAGCCAGTGCTGAGCCACTACCATCTTTTTCAGGACAGGCCCCTCTTCAGAGCTTTCATGGCATTTGCCGATCCTCACATTAGAAGGTACCAAGAATGACTGACCCTATCCTTGTTATTTCCAATCAAGTGAGCACACTGAAACTGGGACTGGGACTGGCTCTGGATGCCTGGCTTCCTGGATCCCATGTTCAGAGATTTAAATCAACAAGAAAATGAGGTGAGGTCACTTCTTTCAGGAACTGAATGAGATCACTGCTTTGGTAACCATATGTCCTAACAGTTGCTTCCAAGAGTCCCATGCGATGGAGGCTGCCCCTATTTCCTGTGACACTTTTACAAGTTAGAATGGTATATCAACCATAGGCACCCTGTAAAAGCTCTCAACACAGGCCTGGATTGGTCCACCTTCTCTACATTGAGAAGAGAGTGCCTCATTCAGACAATCCACATCAAGTTGTTTGCCATGGATGATGACTTTTGCCCTCTCAGGTTCTTCATAGCTGAATACATCTTCTCCAGGGATCATTTCTGCATGGACCTATGAGGTTCTCAGCAGGTGGAAGATCCCCTACATTCCTGTATTTTAAGACCAACTCTGTCCCTCCTCTTTTGTAAAGTTAGATTGAGGAAACAGTGTATGGTTAGTATTAATAACATGTTCAATTTGGATTAGGAATCATTCTGCTGGATTAATAATGGTATAGGGAACCTGCGATATTTATAAGAATATAGAGGAGAAATATACGTATGAAAACAGAAATCTAGGTACGATTTGAAGCCCAGAAGGGCTTTAGGCCCTTGATGGGGATACTTAGCTTTGAATTACTTTCTGCACAGTTGTCTCAGATAAATCGACATACAATGGTATAGGACCATTTACCTTGGATGAATGAATGTAGTGAAAGAGGAAGAGTCGGCAGGATTAGGAAGGTAATCGGTATATTTTGAAAGAAGAGTGAGTATAGGATTTGGACCAAAAGTTCTTTAGAAATAGGGTTTCTTGTAGAGAATGACTGTAAATGTCAGCACATGTGAAGAGTCAGTCACAATGATGAACTGGTGAAAATATGTAGGAAAGCAGATATCAATAGAGACATTAGGAAATCAGGCAAAGTATAAAGTGAGTGATTGGATTAGACAATTTCAACATGCTTGAGAGAATATATAATCTTAGGAAGAAACAAATATGTAATTACCAATAGGATTGACATTAGAGAGCATTACGCAAACTGAACGTGGATGTTTTTAGTAATCCCTGCTCACTTTCCATTTAGATTTTGGTAGAAGCATAAGTGTGACCTTTGGTTTTTGTGTCCAGAATATTACTGTGATAAAATATATTTGTAGATAAGGTGACATGAGTATTTCTTCCACCAGTTCTCAGAGCAATATTTTGAAGACTTATAAATTAGTATTCGGGATACAAATAAGTTTACCCTGTATCTATGAATACAGAGATAATGCATTAATAAATCATAATGTGAATAAATAATATAACTAGTTCCAATTTTAAATAATGGATTTAATTGATATCTGAAAATATACAGGAAATCTTATATTGATATACATACATTCATTCCAACGAGTTAAACATCTAATGGTAATATTAGGGTTATGGTTTATCAGGAAGAGTGTGTGAGTTTTGCTATTGTGGGTGAAGGAAAACGTGAGCCAGATGCAGGTTGGCTAGCCTAGATTACTATGTTTACCCGGCAGTTATCAAAGCCACAAAAGCCAAGGCTGTGTGAGGAAAAAGCCGACTTCTTCTGTGAGTCATAGGGATGTGAGCATATAGGGGCTGCCTAGAGGAACCCAAACTTTTCATCAAATTCAGTACACAGCATTGGCCATATTACCAATTAAAAACCAAAACCGATGGCCCCCAGGGGGGTCTCTATAACCTCAAATTCTGTGTGACCTTTTTAACTGCGGCAAGTGCTCAATAGCGTGGAAGGAAATTCCCCTATGTGGAGGCCTTTTTCCTCCTTCACTCAAATCCTGAACTATACATCTCCAATAGATCCTCACCCTCTGCCATCTACTCCAGATGCTCTGCTGTCAATCCCACCTCAGCAACCTGATTTCTCCTCTCCAATTACTAGATCAAATACCCAAACCACCGCTGGTTCTCAGACAATTGCCCCCTTGCTGAGGTAGCAGGTACTGAGATACCCCTCTTCCCACTCACTCCTCTCTTTTCCTGTCAGTGTCCACACCGGGTCCCAACAGGTCCTTTTACCAGCTAACCCAAAGCTCAAACAGGCAGAGGAGAGCCCTCAGACCCCTATCCAAGATGTAATGAAAATGGCCTTTAAAGTTGCTTTGTCAACACTGAAAACAGGTTACTAAGAATTTGAAGTCCCTCACAGGCTTTTTGAGATACTCACTCCCATCTTCCCCTCTGGTCTATCTGTTCTACTGCTCAACTTTTTGATGCTAGGAAAATCCCAAAGCCCTTTCCCATTATTCTTTTACATCTCTTCTTCCTCATTCTCAGATCCACGGAGCTGCTCTCACCACCCGCCTTTCACGTCTTCCCCCTCTGTACCAGGACCACAGAAAATTCTTAACTGACCTTCTCCAGAAGTCTTCACCATGGCTGAATTTAGGACTTTTAGCAAAAGAGTCCCAATGAAGGAGTTCAATGTAGATAAACTTCCTCTTTTCTTGTTGCCCTGTTCTACGTACCATGGGCTGGAAAAATCAGCTCTGCTATGCTAGACACCCCTTTACTAGTTTTTCACAAAATATGTGAACAAGGCCTCTGGCCTTGAGCTGGGGCTTCACAGAGATGGCTACATTTCTAAGATAAAGAAGTTACCAACTGGGCTTCATGGTAATAGCTGGCAGGGAGAAAAAAAAAAGAGAAGACAAAATCTCTCCCCCTCCCAAGTGTCCTTAAAAACTAAACTTGCATAGAACAGAGGAAATACAACAGAAACAAAAACAGCTTTTTGTGAACTTCTGCAGACTGTGAACTTCTGAGCCACTTTACCTACATGTTGGGTACAAAATTCTGAAACTACCTAAACTTGGGGTTCAGCGGATTAATTGATTACAACAGAAGCAATGCCCTCTAAATCCGTTTGCAACCAAATAGGATTGTTTCCCTAGCTTCGGTGCTATCTTAGGTGCCTTGCCTTGTCTGTCCCTACAAAAGTGTAATTCTATACACTTAAACATTGTTAATGGGTTCATAAAATGGTCAACAGATGTGATTAATTATGTAATGCTGCAGATGATTCCCAGAGTGCTCTATCATTAAACAGGTTCATTTAAAAATCAAATAGGGGGGCAAAAAACTCGGTTCCGCTGGGAAGCTGTATTCCTCACTTTAGCCATCCTATTCGGAATAGGAGTTGCTGCAGGGGTGGGCACAGGAACCACTGCCCTAGTCCATGGGACACAACAAATAACCCAATGACAAGTACCAATAGACCAAAACTTAAAGATATTAAAAACCTCCATTACAGCATTACAGGAATCTTTAACCTCGCTCTCTGAAGTAGTTTTACAGAACAGGCGACATTTGGACCTTCTCTTCATGAGAGAAGGGGCCTTTGTGCTGCATTGAGGGAAGAATATTGTTTTTATGCTGACGATACTGGAGTTGTAAAAGAATCTATGAGTAAATTAAAAAAAAAAAACGCCTTGAAGAGTGTCAACGAGAGACAGAGGCCCAAAAAGGGTGGTTTGAGTCTTGGTACACACAGTCCCCGTGGGTAACTACACTTTTACACTTTTATCAGCCTTGGCCGGTCCTTTAATAATCTTCATATTATTGCTAACTGTAGGGCCCTGTATGCTCAACCGTGTAGTTTCTTCTCTCCAAGCTCAAATTGGACAAGTTAAACTTATGGTAATCAGACAACAATGTTTCCGACTAGCAGACATGAATTGTGACACCCCCCAATGATCACTTTTATGATTAAAAGTAACCAGAACAAGAAGTGGGGAATGAAAGGATAATAAAATAGGTACTTGTCAATTTCTGTTTTTCTGTATGCTTAACAAAACACTGTTGAAATCTTGAGAACTGTTTGCTTATCTTGTTCCCCAAATGTACTGTCCCCAATTGCCAAACTGCAGAATGTACTCCCTCACACATTTGCAAACAAACCGCCCACTTGCCATGACCCATCAATAAATTTCACTCCCTGCCCTCTCTAAGGAAAGTATATAAGCTCTGCTTAAGCTGTTCTCAGGGCTCTCTGCTAAATTCAAGTGAGCTCTGAGCCACAGCATGCTGGACCCCCAATAAACACTTTGCTGTTGCATGTGACAGTCTCTTGGTGGTCTCTTACTCCAACGCTCGACCAACCTTTACATTGGTACAATCATAAGTGTGACCTTTGCTTTTTGTGTCCAGAATATTACTGTGATAAAATGTATACATAGGTCAGGTGACATGAGTATTTCTTCCACCATTTCAAGGAGGAATATTTTGAAGACATGTAAATTAGTATTGGGGGTATAAAGAGGTGTACCCTTTGTCTATGAATATAGAGATAATGCATGAATAGACAATATTGTGTATAAATAATATAACTGGTTCCACATTAAATAATGGATTGAATTGATATCTGAAAATATATAAGAAATCATATATTGATATACAATCATTTATTCTAACCAGTTATACATCTAATCGTAATATTAGGGTTATGGTTCATCATGTAGGGTGTGTGAGATTTGCTTCAAAAGTACTTATGGATATCAAAAATAATGTGTTTGGAAAGAAGTCTCATGAAAAGACCAGTCAAGAAACATGAAGAAATATATGTGTTCTGAAGTAGAAAGTGATTGAAAGTGAAACAAATGCCTATAAATTTGCAAACTTGTGGATGAAATCTATATCCAATGATGTGCATAAACTAAAGAAATTGTAATGCACCAGTGTTGAAAAAAATTAACATCAAAATACACATCATGTTCCATAGGAGTCTACTTGCATTGATGTTAAACTTGGTCAGTTACTGAAGAAATATTAGGATTTGTATACACCATTCACTGAAGTTAGTTTTCAGTAGTAGGAAACAAATATGTATTTCAGGTGGATGAATATTTCTGAGAATGATCTTGTGAAAAGATAATTATAAATCCACATACATGAATATGAATGAATTTAGGAAATGTATAATAAGACAGATATATTTCATATTTTGAAAAATCTGGATAGTATATATATACAGATATTAAAAATTAGCACTATATGCCAATTGAAATTCACCATGAAATATATATCATTCACAGATCAAAAATATTCATTTTACTGAACATGGATTTATATATAATGTTGTTCAGCTAGGAAACTCACCCATAGGTTGAATTTTCAGTTCCATCAGCATTTAGGAGGAGTGATCTCTTCTCACAATTTGTATCTGCCAAGTCAGCAACCACAAAATAGTGTACGTGTGGTACCAGGTAGGATTGTATATGTGCTTATAAAAATACATATGCTGAATAGGGTACAGCGAAAGGGAGACAGGAATTCACATATTGATTAACTTTAAAAACAACTGGAGAACTATTTCAACAAAAAATTGACTAGATTTATAACTCCTACCCTATACAGTGCATAAGGCAAGTCCAAATATACACCAGGCCTCTTTTGAAATGCTTGTATTTCAATTTTTTGGGGATTATTTTTCTCCATCATATTAGGATTAGTACACAGAGTCTAGTAGGGTATGGGGTAGTGTCAGGGATTCAGTATTTCAATTGGAAAATTGGAAAATGAATCCAATGTGTATGCAAACATGTGCTACACAAAAATCCTTCCAGTCTCATCCAGAACAATTCCTTCACATTTCCTTCGCTCCAAGTAAGACACAATTTGAGGAGAAGAGTTATAAAATCTGTGAATATATATCTGGAATGAAAATTGCTCAGGAGTTTAGAACTTTGAAGGTGGTAGACCAGTTTCCAAAAGTAAGGGACAGTGTAAACTCCACAATCATGGAGCTCTGCTGGCCTAAATACTTCTTCAGAAACTGCCTCTGAGGTTGGGCACTTGAAATATATGTTGTTGTCAGGAGCTTTAGCTTCCTTTGTAGTGAGACCATCAAAGCTGGGTCTGCATCTATGTGACCTGGAGGACATGGTCTCTTATATTCCAATGAACATTAGGCAGCAGTGCTGAATTCTCTCTTTGTAGATAATTGTGGCCACTGGGGGCTAAGTGTCTCCCCATGTGGAGTGTGAAGCTATTTGGTCACCTTCCACTTTTTGTGGTGTTTCTTGCCGCTGCACTGGGAGTTTGGTATTTGCTTCACGAAATTCAAGAAGTTCAACTAGGACAAGCTGCTGGAGGGAGTTCTGTCACGTGTCGTGGGTCAGGGTCTACAGGAGAATACACCAATCTGGCTTCTATCCCACATAGCTTGCCCCCTTGACCATAGCAACCTGATTCTGAACATTGCCCTGAAACTTCTCCATATAACAAGATGCCTCTACATACAAGGTTCTGCTGGCTGCTCCATGTCAGTCACAACCCATTTGAAAGCCAATGGCAGATCCACATGACCGCACCACAGATTTTTTAACACACACGTGCACAACACTTCTCTACAACCACTAATCAGCAGGCTCCAACTTACTGACATCTCTGTTCTACATCATTATCATGAAACCCTGTCAATCAAGGCAGTGTCTGGTACACTCAAATCAGCAACAGGACATTCATGGTTGTCCAGTGCCACCTGGTCATGGGAATTTCAAAAATGTCATGGTATTTATGTAGCCATTTTTCAAGGATGAATTTGGAGGCACTCTGGGTTTCAATTCATTCAGGTACCGTTAAATGGTGAGGAAGCTCATTTCAATAAATGCTCTAGAGAACTCTCACAGGCAAGGTTTCCCAAAGAGTGGCCAAATGTTACATGAAGCCAGGCCCATAGAAGTCTACAATGTGAGGTCCATGTTTGTTTTGACTCTCAACTATGGCTGCCAAGTCTTTCAGAATAAAATCACATGATATCATTGCTGAGATTCCCTGTGCTGTGTGGAAAGCCACCCTTGGTCTAGATCTCAGTTTCCAAGGGTGACTCCCATGTGTGGCCTCCAACAATCTCAACACATTTCATGGCAATAATTCTCTGAGGTCAGTTCCACAACACAGTCTCTAAGGGGAATCACACCAGAGTTTAAACCCCGGTGGACCCAGTCATCTCCCAACCGCCACACAAATGACCAGAATTAAAACCAAAACACTCCCACATAGCCCTCATATTCTTCCATATATACACTCATCATAAACTGTGGCTGGATATTTCCATGAGGGGCACATCCAAAGACAGTGTTCAAAAAAAGCTCCCTTGCCCCTCATTTGCCTAAAGTCATTGTGGCCTGGACACCCTTCCTGTGAACCAGGAGTGATCAAGTAGGCCAGCTCTTAATACTGCTCTGCTTCTCCAATTTGAGGCCTACTGCCTGTCAGGTATAGACTCTTCATGTGATTTGGAGTCATGAGGAAACCCAAGCACCTCTGCATGGCTTTCAAGAACTCATTTGACCCAAAGGATCCCTATTCTCACTTGATAAAGGTCATGAAACTAAGAGAGAAAGGCAAGAAACTTCATCCACAAAAACTGAACTTTTTGCCATTTTTTTTTTGGATGCACACATGGGATCTTTCTTTAGATCCATCTGGTGCTGAGAATTTAAGCCACATCCTCATACAGGGCCAAGATGCTGATTCAGACGCATCCCTTTCCAAAGCAATTAAGCAAAGAGCCACAGGTGATGCCCATTCTTTTCCATATGAAAATTAATTTCTTCACGCTTCACAAAGTGTGGCCTGAGGCAAAAACCATCCTGACATTAAGGGCAACAGTACAATAGGCAAGCAAAAGGCCCAAAGCAGGGTTTCTCCTCTGAGACTTTCCTGGTCACCCTGATATCTGAGTTTTCTGAGATGCCCCCATTCCCTTCAGCTATTCAGTACATGGCCATTTCACAGAGTGTGGAAGTGGTTTATATCTTGGACACAAAACCATGAGCCTATTCTGGAGAGTTTCCAGAATTCAGGAAGACAACTGGAACTTGGGAAGATAATAGGTTTTGCCCATCTATAAGGCAAGCTGCAGTCCATTCATAAATTGGGCCGGATGAAAGATGGGTGCTTTCTATTAGACAGGACACATCCATTGATGCATTGTCTTTTCTAATGTCTACAACCACGGACACAGTAGGATACACAGATATAGAAACACTTGCCTTGTCAAATGACATACAAGAAACAGTCCACTCCAAACCAAACAAACTGACTTTCCTATCTATTCTCAGAACATGAGACAAAACCGCATACTCACACCCATACTCAAACGGCACCTCCTTCTCCCAAGTAGGTGTGTGAATATATGGAGTGTCCTCTGACTGGTGGGCCATACTCTGTTCCACCGAAATGCCCTGTAGGGTCTCAGATCTTGTCTCCTTTTCCAACTCTGTGAAGTTGCCAGGAGCCATTGGTGAGCAACTATCTGCTTTCCCTGGAAAGGCCCCTCTTCAGAGCTCTCCTGGCATTTGGGCATCCTCACATCAGTAGGTACCAAGAAAGACTGACCCTATCTTTGGTAAATCCAAACAAGTGAGCCCAATGTGACTGAGACTGGGACTGGCTCTGGATGCCTTGCTTCCTGGATCCCAAGTTCAGAGATTTCAAACACCAAGGAAGTTAGGTAGGTCAATTCCTTCAGAAACTGAAAGAGGTCACTGCCTTGACAATCACTTTGTGCTAACAGTTGTTTCATAGGGTCCCATGAAATGGAGGCTGCCCCTACTTCCTGTGACACTTTCAAAAGTAAGAATGGTATTTCAACCATAGGCACCTGGGAACAGCTCTCCACAGAGGCCTGGTTTGGTCCATCTTCTCTATATTAAGAAGAAAGCGGCTGTTTCAGACACATCCCTTCGTCCTGACCAGGGTTTTTGCCATGGAAGATGATTTTTGCTCTCTTAGGTCCTCCATAGCTGCCTACATCTTATCCAGGGATCATTTCTGCATGGACCTTTGAGGTTCTCAGCAGGTGGAAGATCCCCTACATTCTTGTATTGTAAGACCAACTCTGTACCTGCTCTTCTGTAAAGTGAGATTGAGCGAACAGTGTATGGTTAGGGTTAATAACAGGTTCGATTTGGGTTAGGAATCCTTCTGCGAGATGAATAATGGTATTGGAACCAACAGAAATCTAGGTAAGATTTGAAGCCCAGTAAGGCATTAGGCGCTTGAGTGGGATACTTAGTTTTGAATTGTATTCTGCACAGACGTCTCAGATGAATCGATATACAATGGCATAGGACCTTGTATCTTCGATGATTGAATGTTGAAGAGAACATCCAGTCAAAAAGGGATAGTAAGTAGGATTAGGATGATAGTTGGTAGGTTTAGAAACAAGAGTGAGTATAGGAGTGGGACCAAAATTTCTTTAGCAATAGGCTTTTGCGTAGAGATTGAATATAAATGTCAGCACATGTGAAGAGTCAATCACAATAATGAACTGGGATAACATCCTCACTCCATGGGTGCATCCTCCGCCAAGTGGAGGGGCCCATGGGGGACGAACCGTTATGGCAAGGGCAGAAGATAGTTGGTCAGAGCTGTTACTCATACTTTTATATAAGAAAGAGAGATCTGTGGGGATGTAAACTTAAGAAATAAGCCTGTGAGAAGGGTAGTACATCCTTTTAAATGTTGGCAGCACGGTCTTCCATCTCCAGACGATGATGGACCTGTATGGGTTTAGAGGCAAAAATATTAATCTGTTCTTTAATAAATTGTACCAGCCTGTTTATAATGCAGGGTCCTATGGACCCAATTATAAGTAAACCCAACAAAGGGCCTAATAGGGGAAGAAGGTAGGGTAGAAATCCATAAAGCCCAGTCCAGAGGGGATTTTCAAATAGTTCGCGTCATCTCTTTCTAGATCTTATTGAAGGTGCTTAATTTTAGTGCATACTATGCCTGATTTATTGGCATAAAAGCAGCATCGTTCCCCTAAGCCCAAGCAAATACCTCCCTGGTTATCTGTCAGCAAATCTAAGCCTCCTCTTTTTGAAGGAACACTTCTGCCTGGGAGTCTATTTGGTCCTGCAGATCTTTAATGGTTCCTGATAGAGTTTGTACATCATTTATAAGTTGTTGAGACAGGCGATGGTAAGAGTGTATAGCTGTGCCTAAGCCAGTGTACCTGTGCCCACAGCAGCTGTTATTCCAAAGCTGGCAATGAGTGGTAAGGCCTGTATTGCCCGCCTGTGTCTTTTGACTAAGGTGTCTAGGCTAGGAATGGGTAGAGGTTCATCTCCTGGGACTATAGTTATATCAGGGAGTAATAAGGCAAGAACAGAGCCACCGGTCCAATTCGCTGGAAGCCTGGGGAAGGCCAAGTTTCCTCCACCCATTAAAACTCTGCCATTGGGAGAACAAAGAGTTGGGGTGGGTGAGGAATAATTTTGTATGTTGAGCAATTTTCAAAGAAAGTAACTCCAACATCAATATCATAGGTGTTATTCTGCATCGCGCCTAAAAGACATTATGTAATAGTGCCTATAAGTTGTACTTAAAAAGGAAATCCGGGTTGGCATGTATTATCATTGTCTATGATAGAATTAATAGGAACTGCCATAGTCATAATTGCCCCTGTTGTCATGCAGAGCCAGCAATCACCAGCAAGGTTGTGGTTGGAATTATTAAGCAAGTAGAAGGTAGTTTCCAAAATATCTAATGTATTGGTATCTAAACCTGGGAGCTGAGATTTAGGCAACATTAAGGGATGATATGTGAGCTCAGGGATTTGGGGTTTCAAAAGTTTGATTATGTGAGGATGTTTGACAGCATCAGTGGTTCTTCCACCATCAGTGACCCCTGTAGGGGCCTTAATGGGCCAGCAGGAGGGTTTACCGACAGGGCCTTGGCAACCAGCTGACTGTAGCTTGGTGTATTTGCCTTCTACTCCCTGGTCAAATAGAACGGAGGTATAATGAATAGTGGTCCCCCCTGCTGCATGAGTTTTAGTTTGGGAGGCTTCAAAAAATTGTTCTCCCTGCTTGTTAACACAAATTGAGGGCGACACATAACAAGAGTCATGCCTCGCCTGGGTATGCGAACAGGTTGCAGAAGAATTTTGGAGAGCTTTACTTGTACTAGGGGGAATAAACTTTGGCTTGTTAACACATACCCATTTAGGCTGATGAACTCCTCCAAGTTTATGGTCAACCTCGGCATGGAGGTAAGCCACCTTAGTCACGCAGTCAGCAGTCTCGGTCCAACTAGTGGGAGCCTGAGTCCAAGATCATCACTTGCATTCACAGGGGGGCCCAAAAACTTACACCATGATGTTGGAACGTGGAGGGCCAAGGCCTCCATGTACAAACCTGTTAAGCAGAAGTGCCTAAATCAGGATCCTCACACAGATTGTTGGCTGCATCTGAAAAAGAACAAAATTTGTCCTCAGGGGGAGGCCCTCCATCCCTGTGTTGAGGTAAGTCATTAACCTGTTTAACCAGGCATTCTGGTAACCATCTTGGGGCTGATTGCTCTTGGTCCAAAAGACAAGCTGAGCCTCGTCCCCAGATGAGAACAGGATCTGGACCTTTCCATTTATTTGTAAGGGAATTACACCACATAAGAGGTGGGCGAACAGAATTGGACAAGGGATGCCAGTTTCTGTCTGCGGCCGAATGGCCTTCACTGTCTAGGGTAAGAAAAATAAGGGGAAGTAAGGCATGGTTAAGGCGATGCCTGGGAGTGGTAAATACAAAAGCGTAAGCCTTATGGAGGGTTATCCAAGTCTATAAGGTAAGGTGGGCATGTTCCACAACGCCTTGGCCCTGAGGGTTGTATGGAATTCCAGTAGTATGACGAATTTGCAAGGTAGCACAAAACTATTTAAACTTGGCACAGGTATATGCAGGATAATTATCTGTTTTAATATGTATTGGTTTACCCATTATGGAAAAGGCTGAAATAAGAGGAGAAAGAACATATTTGGTAGCCTCTCCTGAATGTGGTGATGCAAAAATAAAGTCGCTGAAGGTATATATAGAAACGTGTATATATTTGGTAATTTCAAATTCAGGAAAATGAGTAACATCCATTTTCCAAAACTGATTGGGCAGTAATTCTCGGGGGTTAACTCTCATGTGTTGAATGGGGAGGGAGACAGTGCAACCTGGGCATGCTTTTACTATTTCTCGTGCCTGTTGCATGGTAATTTTACAAAGTAATTGAAGGCTCTTGGAATTTAGATGGTGAAGATTGTGTAACTCTGTGGCCTTTTGAATGGAGCCCACAAAAATTGGAAAGATGGAACGAGTTGCTGCATCAGCTTGGGCATTACATTGTGTTAGAGGCCTGGGATGATCAGAGTGTGCCCTGATGTGTTCTAAGAAAAATGGGTGTTGTCTGGCCTGAATTAGCTGCTGAAGCTGATGAAAAAGAAAGGCCACATTGGAAGAAGCCTTAATGGTGGGGGAAATGTCCAGCAGGGGCACAGAATGAGCAATGTAGGCACTGTCTGTATAAATATTAACAGGATTATCAAAAAATATTATAAAAACTTGTGTTATGGCAAACAATTCCACAACCTGTGCTGACTGATAGATAGTATCAAAGATGGTAGGCTGGGTATTGACAACAAAGAGCGCTCAGCCATTACTGGAACCGTCTGTAAAGACATTAAGGGCTTGAGGAATGGGAGCCTTTTTAATAATTTTGGGAAAAATAAATGGATGTAACTGGACAAAATGTAAAAGGGGGTCATTGGGGAGGTGGTTATCAATTGTTCCCCAAAAGCCTGATAGGGCAATACCCCATTCATCCCGTGTCTGTATTAAAAATTTGGTTTGGTCCTTCATATATGGAATTAAATTATTATGAGGTTCTTTGCCAAAATGTTGTCGAGAATCAAATGACCTTTAATAATAATAGAAGCTACCTGAGCAAGATAAACAGTAATAACCTTGGAGGATGCGGTGGGTAAATGGACCCATAGCAAGGGGCAGCCTTTATTTTTAAAATGTGGATCTCGCTGCCAAATTATTCCTGTGGGTGTATGAGGAGTTTGTTAAATAACCAGAACCAGAGGAAGGTTATAAGAAATTTGTGTAACAAACTGTTGGGCAATGGCTTCTGTGACTTGGTTTAATGCCTGTAATGCCTCGTGTGTAAGCTTTTGAGAGGAGGAGGGGTGGGAATCACCTCTCAAAATATAATTATGGGACAAAAGTACACAAGTGGGTAATTTTAAATATGTTCTTAGCCATTTTATATCCCCCAGTAATTTTTGAAAATCATTAAGAGTGTGAAGATGGTCCACACGTAGTTGTATTTTAGGAATTTGAATCTGATTATCTTGAAGTTTAAGGCCCAAATAGGTATAACAGTCCTGTGTTTGAACCTTATCAGAAGCTATCTGCAGTCCCAAGGTAGTGAGGGTTTTGTAAAGGTCCAGGTAACAATTATTAACGTCATGGATATTAGGTGCAGCAATTGACAAATCATCCAATTAATGTAAAATATGAATTTGTGAACATTGCTCTCTCACAGGGTCTACTGCTTGAGCAACGTATTTTGGGCTAAGACTAGGGCTGTTGGCCATACCATGGGGAAGAACCTTCCATTGAAATCTGTGCATAAGGCCCTGAAAATTAATGTGAGGGAGACTAAAGGCAAAATAGGGTCTATCCTCAGGATGTAAAGCAATGGTAAAAAAGCAATCTTTTAAGTCAACAACCATTTTACAATAGTTTTTGGGAATAGCCACTGGTGTGGGAATGCCTGGCTGTAGTGCTCCCATCAGGCATATAACTTTATTAATGACACACTAATCTTGTAAACGGCGCCACTTGCCTGATTTTTTCTTGATAACAAAAATAGAATTATTCTATGGTGAGCTTGATGGCTCTACATAGCCAGCTGCCAGCTGTTCCTGCACTAACATGGAGGCAGCCTCCAATTTTTCTTGGGTAAGAGGCCACTGATCCACCGACACAGGAGTCTGAGTCTCCCAAATAATTTTATCTGCATGGGGTACAGGAGGGTCAGGGACCAACACTAAAAATCCAAATACCCAAGTCTATATGTATTTGTTTTTTGTAAGGGTTGTATAGGCTCAACCAGTCCTTGTCTCAGTCTCCCCATGCCTGTACCAGGGACAAAATTCATATGAATCATTTGATGAGTCACCATGGAATTGGGACTGGAAAGAATAACTTACATTTGACTCAAAATATCTCGGACGTATAGGTTAAGATGAAGGTCAGGAACAAAGAAAAGGAATGACAGTTCCCATATTACCCTCTTTATCAGTCCAGCTAAGAGCCCTAGAGCTGACCAGAGGATTTTTTGACTGTCCTATCCCTTTAAGGTCTGTCAAGGATGGGGTGAGGGGCCAACCTTTTGGCCAGTATTTTTGAGAAATAATTGTGACATCAGCTCAAGTATCAAGAATTCTTTGGAATTCCTTTCCTTCAATAAGTAAGATAAGGGTGGGTCTATTGTGAGAAATGGGCTGAACCCAATATACATCAGAGGAGCCCAAGGAGGTAGTCCCCCTCGGTAGGTTTGAGTGGTGGAAGTGCCTCCTGAATCCAAGGGAAGGAGTATTAATTGTGCAAGTCTTGTTCCTGCTGGGATGGCCGCAACTCCATTAATAGCTGTGGCCAGTATTTTTATTTTTCCAGTGAAATCATTATCTTTAATGCCAGGGAAGACCTGAACACCTTGTAAGGTAGTAGAGGCTCTTTCAAGAATAAGGGCACACATATGAGATGGAGTGGGACCCATAATTCCAGTGGGTATTATCTGGGGCCCTTGCATTGAGTCTAATATTGTATCGGTGGCGGCAAAAAGGTCCAATCCTGTGCTGCCTGGGCTGGCTAATTGGAATGAGGCAATTGTGGAGAAGGATTTTGAAATAGGCTGCTGAGGGCATTTGTCTTAGATCTACACTCACTGGCCCAGTGATGACCTTTACCTCATCTAGGGCAAAGGGTAGCTGGGGGCAGTTTAGCCTCAGTTTGAAAAGACACTATTCTTAGGCTTTGTTTGCCTGTCGGACACTCACGTGCAAAATGGCCAGGTTGTTTACAAGTAAAGCAACTACGTGAGCCAGGATTGTGAAAGGCCTTGGTAAAGGCGGCACCGAGGGTGAGACCCATGGCAAGGGCTACACCCAACCCTGCACAGAGTCCAATAAAGTCAGAAAGTTTCACTTTTTTCTTATGTGGTCGAAGAACATCCTGACATGCCAGGTTGGCATTTTCAAAGGCAAGATGTTTTACAAAGGTGCTTTCGCTTTCACTTGGTCCAAGCAAGAATCCCGCAGCTAGGTTAAGCCGGGGAACAAAGTCGCTATAAGGCTTGTCGGGCCCTTGTCGAATTTTTGCCAGGGAAGTCGTAGCAGAGGCCTTTTGAGGGAGGCGTCTCCAAGCATGTAAGCCAGCCATCTGAATCTGTGTCAAAAGTACAGCAGGGAAACGTGCCAGTTAAGTTTTAGTGTCAAAAGGCGCATTGCCCACTAGCTAAACATAAGTCCAGGAATTAGAGGAGGGCTTAGTTAAAGTTTTCTGAGCAGTTTCCTGACAGTGCTCTTTGAAATCTGCATTCCATAACAGGAAGTCTGCGGCATTGAGGGTAGCTTGGTCTAAAAATTTCCAATCATTGGGAGTAAGACATTGTGTCATGTAGCTTTCTAATAAAGCCTACGTGTAGGGTGCAATGGGTCCATAGTGAGCACAAGACTTTTTAAGTTTTTTCAAGAAAACGCAGGCTTAATGTTTTGTAGACACTCTGGGTTCCTTCCTGCCTGGGGATGAAGTCCTCATCCTCTGAGTCCTGATCTCCTTGATCCATTTCCCCCGCTTCCTCCTCTTGATCCTTGTCTAAGTCTTTGACATCAACCTGGGCAGGCTTAACTATCTAACTGAGGGTGACTGAAAAGTGAGAACAGTCCAATGGAGCGGCTTAGCCTTTGTATTAGACCACTTTGGGCCAGCATGTGTTGACTCCAGCAATAAGGCTAATGAATAAAGCTCAGAGTCAAGGGATCTTAATTCTTTTTAAACTTGGATCTCTTCCAGTCTATGTTGGAGAGACTCTCCCAAGGGAGCCAGGTTAGGCAAGGGAATTGGGGAAAAAATATCTTGTGGGGGGATTTGGCCCCTGAAGGGCCAGAGCACAAAAAGCAGGAGAGATATAGGAGGGAGGTGGATGTGTAAGTCCTATAGGCTGTGGCTGGGTCCTAAGCAGTGGCAGGTCTTCTGTATCATAGGGAGTTGCTTCCTTCTCCAAGTTAGCCTTCTCCCCAGGGGTCAATGTGTCTCCAGGATTTAAAACTGGATAAAGGCGGTTGGTAACCATTGGAGCCCTATTCATTAGGGTGGTATTTTGAGGGGGACCAGGAAGGTTTCCAGGGTCCTGGGGAGACTGAGAATGGTCTATGTCTATACTAACTGATGGGCATGCGAGGGGGGACGAGAGGTCTTTTGCATAGTCTCTTTCCTAATCCTGAAAAGTTTTAAGGTACCATTGTCAAAGGGTGAACTTTTGAGAAATTCATTAATTAATTTCCAGTAAGAAAAGGTGGGAACAGGCAATTTTTCTGTCCAAAGGATTCATAATAATCTTTTAAACAGTCTCCTACTCTAAGCCATCTTTTACCATTAATGGTCCCTTCAAGGTGAAATCATAGACACAATTCCCCTATGTATGAAAAGAAAAATTTTAAGTCCTTTTTCTTAACACGTGCCCCCCATGTCTTGAAGGAATCCTTGAGGCCCGACAAATACAAATCATGTGACAAAACTGCTTGACCCATGGTGGGTCACTCCCCGTGCGTCATCCCCACTCTCCTCCTGGATCTGTCTCTCGGTGGTGTCTGCTGAGGCAATTGTGAGCTCCGCTTGACCAAGTTTTCCAGGAGGACGGGGTTCCCTATGACTCAAAGGCTTGAGCCCCAGTCAGTGGGCTCCAGATGTCCCGGCTGGCAGGACACATCGACGTGGGCAGCGAACCAAGATAGGGAGGAATGAAGGGACAAGAGACACGAGAGATGACAGCAAGACAGGAGTTCTGATCAACCTTCAAAATACATTGTTCACACAGGGGATTTTATATGCTGGAGATGGGAAAGCTCTCTTATCGGCAGTTCCTGGATGTCTACACAAGGTGAGATAACCTCAGGATATTTCAGGAAGACAGATGGCCACAGGATGTCTCAGGGACACAGATGGCTAAATGATGTCTCCAAGAGATGATGTCTCCCTGGGTGTTGTTTCTTGTAAGTGTGAGGCTATTCTTTGAAGGAGAATTCCTTCTACCACTGACAGTCAGGGATTCAGTATTTCCAATGGAAAACTGAAAAAAGAATGCAATGTGTATGCAAATATGTGCTACCCCAAAATCTTCCCACTATCATTCAGAACAATGCCTTGACATTACCTTCACCCCAAGTAAGACACAATTAGAGAAGATTTGAAAATCTGTGAATACACATCTGGAATGGAAAATGCTCAGGAGTTCACAAACTTGAAGGTGGTAGAGGAGTTTCCAAAAGCAAAGAACAGGGTAATAACTCCACAAACATGGAGCTCTGCCGGCATAAAGATTTCTTGAGAAACTGCTTCTGAGGTTGGGCACTTTAAATATATGTTGTTTTCAGGAGCTTTAGCTTCCTTTCTATTGAGACCATCAAATCTGGGTCTGCATCTATGTGACCTGGAGGACATGGTTTCATATTTTCCAATGGATATGTGGCAGCAGTGCTGAATTCTCTCTTTGTAGGTAAACTGTTGCCAATGGGGGCTAAGTGTCTCCCAGTGTGGACTGTGAAGACATTTAATCATCCTCCACTTTTGTGGTGTTTCTTGTAGCTGCACTGGGAGTTTGGTATTTGCTTCTCGAAATGCAAGGAGTTCAACTGGGACACAGTGCTTGAGGGAGTTCTGTCATGTGTGGTGGGTAAGGGTCTGCAAGAGAATGCACCAACCAGGCTTCTATCCCACATAGCTTGCCCCCTTGAC
This sequence comes from Callospermophilus lateralis, assembly GCF_048772815.1. Taxonomy (NCBI): domain Eukaryota; kingdom Metazoa; phylum Chordata; class Mammalia; order Rodentia; family Sciuridae; genus Callospermophilus; species Callospermophilus lateralis. The sequence continues at coordinate 126,547 of NW_027513503.1, read as the reverse complement.
CATAGCAATCTGATTCTAAACATTGCACTGAAACCTCTCCATATAACAAGATGCCTTTACATACAAGGATCTAGAGGCTACACTATGTCAGTAACAAACCATTTGGAAGCCAATGCAAATCCAAATGACCCCACCACAGATGTTTTAACACACACCTGCACTCCACTGCTCTAGGCCGACTACTCATCAGGTTCCAAATTACTGGCATCTCTCTTCTACACCATTTTCATGAACACGAGTCAAACAAGGCACTGTCTGATACACTCATGATCATCAATAGGACATACAAAGTTTCTCCAGTGCGACCTGGTCATGGGAATTCAAAAATTTAACGGTATTTATCTAGCCATTTTTCAACGATGAAATTGGAGGCACTGTGGGATTCAATTCACTCAGGAACCATTAAATGGAGAAAAAGCTCATTTCAATGAAAGCTCTAGAAAACGTTAACAGGCAAGGCTTCCCAAAGACAGGCCAAAAGGTCACATGAAGCCAGGTCCATTAAGGTCTACAATGTGAGGTCCATGTGTGTTTTGACTTGCAACAATGGCTGCCACGTCTTTAAGAATAAAATCATGTAATATCATTCCTGAGATTCCCAGTGCTCTGTGGAAAGCCACCCTGGGCCTAGATCTCAGTTTCCAAGGGTGAATCTCATGCGTGGCCTCCTAAAATCCCAACACAATACACAGCAATACTTCTGGGAGGTCAGTTCCAGAACTCAGTCTCTAGGGGAATCACACCAGTGTTCAAGCCCAGGTGGATCCAGTCAACTCTTCCAACCATGACTTAAATAAAAACAATTAAAACCAAAACACTCCCACATATCCCTCATCTTCTCCCATATAGACACTCATCATAACCTCTGGCTGGAGTTTTCCATGAGGGTCGCAGGCCAAGACAATGTCCAAAATAATCTCCCTTGCACCTCATTTGCCTGAATTCAGGGTGGCCTGGACACCCTTCCTGTGAACCAGAAGTAATCAAATAGGCCTGCCCTTAATACTGTTCCATTTCTCCAATTTGAGGCCTTCTGACTGTGGGGTTTAGATTCTTTATGTGAATTGGAGTCATGAGAAAACCAAGGTCCTCTGCAGAGATTTGAAGAACTCACTTGACCCAAAGGATCCCTATTCTCAATTGATGGATTTTAGGAACCTAAAAGGGGTAGGCAATAGAATTCATTAACAATGACTAAACTTTTTGCCATTTTGGTTTTGGATGCTCACATGGGATCTTTCTTTAGATCCATCAGGTGCTGAAAATCTAAGCCACAGCCTCACACAGGGCCAAGAGCCTGATCCAGACACATCCCTTTCCAAAGCAATTAAGCAAAGAGCCACAGGTGATGCCCATTCATTTCCATTTCAAAACTGTTTTCTTCAGGCTTCACAAAGGGGTGGCCTGAGGCAAAGACTTTCCTGACATTCAGGGCAAAAGAACAAGAGGTAAGCAAAAGGCCCAAAGCAGGTTTATACACTGAGATTTTCCTGGTCACACGGATATCTGAGTTTTTTGATATGCTGGCCATTCCCTTCAGCTATCCAGTACATGGTCATGTAACAGACCTTGGAGTTGGTACATACCTTGGACAGAAAATCATGAGTGTATTCTGGAGAGTGGTCAGAATTCAGGAAGAAAACAGGGACTTATGAAGGTAGTAGGTGTTGCCCATCCATAAGGCAAGGCACACTCCATTCATAAATTGGGCAGGATGAATGCTGGGAAGCTTTCTACTAGACAGGACACATCCATTGTTGCATTCTCTTTTCTAATGTCTACAACCAGGGACACAGTGGGATACACAGACATAGAAACACTCACCTTGTAAAAGAATCTACTAGAAACAGTTCACTCCAAACCAAACAAACCACCTCTCTGATCTGGTTTCTTTGGCTAACTCTGTGAAGTTGTCAGGAACAAAGTGTTGAGCCACTACCTGCTTTCTCAGGAAATGTCCCTCTTCAGAATTCTCCTGGCATTTGGCTATCCTCACAGCAGTAGTTACCGAGAAAGACTGACTCTGTCCTTGGAAAATCCAAACAAGTGAGCCCACTGGGACTGGGATTTGGACTGCCTCTTGGTGCCTGGCTTCTTGGATACCAAGTTCAGAGAGTTCAATCACCAAGGAAATGAGGCATGTCACTTTCTTTGGAACTGAATGAGGCCACTGCCTTGGAAACCACATTGTCCTAAGAGTTGCTTCCAAGGGTCCCATGAGATGGAGGCTTCCCCTACTTTCTGTGACACTTTCACAAGGTAGAATGATATATCATCCATAGGCACCCAGGAACAGCTCTCCACACAGGCTGGTTTGATCCATCTTCTCTACAATAAGAAGAAAAAAGCTGATTCAGACACATTGCTTCATCCTGACCAGGTTGCTTGCCATGGAATATGACTTTTGCTCTCTCAGGTCCTTCGTACCTGCCTACAACTTCTCTGGGTATCATTTCTGTATGGACCTTTGAGGTTCTCAGCAGGTGGAAAGTCCCGTACTTTCCTGTATTCTAAGAACAACTCTGTCCCTGCTTTTCAGTAAAATGAGATTTAGGGAAGAGTGTATATTTAGGGTTAATAACAGGTTCAATTTGGGTTAGGAAATATTCTCTGTGATGAATTATGTTATTGGGAACCTGCGATATTTACAAAAATATAGAGGTGAAATATAAGAATGAAAACAGAAATCTAGGTATGATTTGAAGGCCAGAAGGGCATTGGGCCCTTGATTGGGATACTTGGCTTTGAATTATGTTCTGCACAGATGTCTCAGAAAATTTGATATACAATGGCATAGGACCTGTACCTTGGAAGATTGAATGTAGAAGAGAACATCCACTCAAAAAAGGATAGTCATTAGGATTTGAAAGATAGTCGGTACGTTTAGGAAGAAGAGTGAGTATATGATTTGGACCAAAAGTTCTTTAGCAATAGGGTTTCTTATTTTCCAATAAACATGAGGAAGCAGTGCAGAATCCTCTCTTTGTAGGTCAACTGTGACCACTGGAGACTAAGTGTCTCCCCGTGTGGACTGTGAAGCCATTTGTTCCTCCTCAATGTTTTGTGGTATTTTTGCTGCAGCACTGGGAGTTTGGTATTTGCGTCACAAAATACAAGGAGCTCAACTGGGACACAGTGCTGGAGGGAGTTCTGTCACGAGTGGTGGGTCAGAGTCTGCGAGAGAATGCACCAACCAGGCTCTATCCCTCATATCTTGTCCCATTGCCGCCTTGTCCATATCAACCTCATTCTGAACATTGCCGTGAAACCTCTCCATATAACAAGATGCCTTTACATATAAGGGTCTGCTGGCTGCACCATGTCAGTCAAAAGCCATTTGGAATCCAATGGTAGATACTCATGGCCCTACCACTGATGTTCTTTCACACACCTGCCCACCACTCCTCTAGGCCCACTACTCAGCAGGCTCCAACATACTGAAATCTCTGTTCTACACCATTTTCATGAAACCCAGTAATTCAAGGCACTGTCTGGTACCCTCATGATCAGCAACAGGACATACAAAGCTTCTCCAATGAATTTCCAAAATTTTATGATATTTTTCTAGCCATTTTTCAAGGATGAAGTTGGAGGCACTGTTGGTTTCAATTCATTCAGAAAACATTAAATGTTGAGGAAGCTCATTTCAGTGAATGCTCTGGAGAACTCTCACAGGCAAGTCTTCCCAAAGAGTGGCCAAATGGACACATGAAGCCAGGCCCATTGAGGTCTACAATGTGAGGTACGTGTGTGTTTTGACTCTCAACTATGGTACCGAAGTCTTTCAGAATAAAATCATGTGATATCCTGGCTGAGATTCCCAGTGATCTGAGGAAAGCCACCCTGGGCCTAGATCTCAGTTTCCAAGGGCGACTCTCATGCGTGGCTTCCTAAAATCCCAACAAAATTCATGGCAATACTTCTCTGAGGTCAGTTCCAAAACCCAGTCTCTAAGGGGAATCACACCAGAGTTCAAGCCCTGGTGGACCTAATCATTTCTTCCAACCGCCTCACAAATGACCAAAATTAAAACCAAAACTCTCCCACATGGCCCTCATCTTCTTCCATATAGTCACTCATCGTAACCTTTGCCAGGAGTTTTCCATGAGGGGCACAGCCAAAGACAGTGTCCAAAATAAACTCCCTTGCCCCTCATTTGCCAATATTCAAGGTGGCCTGGACACCCTTCCTGTGAACCACGAGTGATCAAATAAGCCTGCCGTTAATACTTCTCTATTTCTCCAATTTGAGGCCTACTGACTTTTAGGTATAGATTATTTATGTGATTTGGAGTCATGAGAAAACACAAGAACCTCTGCGGGACTTTGAAGAACTCATTTGACCCAAAGAATCCCTAATACGTTAATCCCTAATACTCGTTAATACGGCACTGCTTCTCCAATTTGAGGCCTATTGACTGTGGGGTTTAGATTCTTTATGTGAATTGGAGTCATGAGAAAAACCAAGCACCTATGGGCTAGCCTCTGCAGGGTTTTGAGGAACTCATTTGACCCAAATGATCACTAGTCTCACTTGATGAAGGTCAGGAACCTTACAGAGGTAGGCAAGAGACTTCATTCACAATGACTGCTCTTTTGGCAATTTTTGTTTTAGATGCACACATTGGATCTTTTTTTTAGATCCTTCAGGTGCTGAGAATCTAAGACATAACCTCACACAGGGCCAAAAATCTGATTCAGACACATCCCTTTCCAAAGAAATTAAGTAAAGAGCCACAGGTGATGCCCTTTCATTTCCATTTGAAAACTGTTTTCTTCATGCTTCACAAAGGTTTGGCCTGAAGAAAAGACCTTCCTCACATTCAGAGCAACAGAACAATTGGTAAGCACAGAGCTTGGAGGTGGTACAATTCATGGAAACAAAATCGTGAGCCTATTCTGAGAGTGATCAGTTTTCAGGAAGAAAACAGGAACTTAGGAAGATAGTAGATGTTGCCCATCCATAAGTCAAGCCGCAGTCCATTCATACACTGGACAAGATAAATCCTGGAATGCTTTCTACTAGACAGGACACATCCATTGATGCATTCTCTTTTCTAATGTCTACAACCACGGACACAGTGGATGCACAGAAAAAGAAACACTCGCCTTGAGAAACGTCTTACCAGAAACAGTTCACTCCAAACCAAACAAACCACCTTTCCTAACTATTCTTAGAACATGAGACAAAACCTCAAACCCACACCCAAACCCACAAAGGCACCTCCTTCCCCCAAGTAGGTCTGTAACTATCGGGAGTGTCCTCTGAATGGTGGGCCATACTATGTTCCGCTGAAATGGCCTGTCCTGTGTCAGATCTGGTCTCCTTGGCCAACTCTGTGAAGTTTTCATGAGCCAGCGGTGATCTACTACCTGGTTTCTCAGGAAAGGCCCATCTTCAGAGCTTTCCTGACATTTGGCCATCCTCACATCAGTAGGTACCAAGAAAGACTGACTCTGTCCTTGGTAAATCCAAACAAGTGAGAACACTGAGACTGGGACTGGGACTGGCTCTTGGTGCCTGGCTTCCCGGATCTGAGACTTCCATCACCAAAGAAGTAAGGTGAGGTTACTTCCTTCAATATCTTAATGAGGTCACTGCTTTGGCAACCACTTTGTCCTAACAGTTCCTTCCAATGGTCCTATGATGGAGGTTGCCCCTACTTCCTGTGATACTTTCACAAGTTAGAATGGTATATCAACCATAGGCATCCGGGAACAGCTTAACACACAGGACTGGTTTGGTCCATCTTCTCTACATTAAGAAGAGAGAGGCTTATTCAGAAGCTACCCTTCATCCTTACCAGGTTGTTTCCCATGGAAGGTGACTTTTGCTCTCTCAGGTACTTCATAGCTGCCTGCATCTTTCCCTGGGATCAAATCTGCATGGACCTTTGAGGTTCTCAGCAGGTGGAAGATCCCCTACATTCCTGTATTTTAAGATGAACTCTGACCCTGCCCTTTTGTAAAGTTAGATTGATGGATCAGTGTATGGTTAGGGTTAATACCTTGTTCGATTTGGGTTATAAATCATTCTGCAGGATGATTACTGCTATTGGTAACCTGCAATATTTATAAGATTATAGAGGTGAAATATAAGTACAAAACCAGAAATCTATGTAAGATTTGTAGCACAGAAGGGCATTAGGCCCTTGATTTGGATACTTAGCTTTGAATTACATTCTGCAGAGATGTCTCAGATAATGCGATATACAATTGCAAAGGACCTTGTACTTTGGATGATTGATTGTAGAAGAGAACATTTACTCAAATTGGGAGAGTCAGTAGGATTAGGAAGATAGTCTGTAGGTTTAGGAAGAAGAGTGAGTATAAAATTTGGAACAAATGTTCTTTAGGAATAGGGTTTCGGTTATAGAGTGAATGTAAATGTCAGCACATGTGAAGACTCAGTCACAATGATGAACTGGAGAAAATATAGGAAAAAAGATATCAATAGAGACATTACAAAATCAGGCAATTATAATGTGAGTGATAGGATTAGACATTTTCAACATGCTTAAGATTGAATGCATAATCTTAGGAAGAAAAAAAATATGTAGTTACCAATAGGAATAACATTTGAAAGCATTAGGCAACCTGGACATGGATGTTTTTAGTAATCCATGTTCACTTTCCATTTAGGCTTTGGTACAATCATAAGTGTGACCTTTGCATTTTCTGCCCAGAAAATTATTGTGATAAAATGTATCTGTGGATCATGTGATATGAGTATTTCTTTCACCATTTCTGGGAGCAATATTTGAAGACATATAAATTAGTATTGGGGTACAAAGTGGTGTACCCTGTGTCAATGAATATAGAGATAATGGATGAATAGAATATACTGTGAATAAATAATCTAACTGGTTCCACTTTAAATAATGGATTGAATTGATATCTGAAAATATATAAGATATCATATATTGACATACAATCATTCATTCCAACCAGTTATATATCTAATGGTAATCTTAGGGTTATTGTTTATCATGAAGTGTGTGTGAGTTTTGCTTCAAAAGTGATTATGGAAATCGAAAATAATGTGTTTGGAAAGAAGTCTCATCAAAAGACCAGTCAAGAAATATGGAGGAATACATGAGTTGTGAAGCAGGAAGTGATTGAAAGTGAAACAAATGCCTATAAATTTGCTAAATTGTGGATGAAATATATATCCAATGATGTGCATAAACTGATGAAATAGTAGTGTACCAGTGTTGAATACAAATGAATGGCAAAATACATATCATGTCCCATAGGAATCGACTTGCATTGAAGTTAAACTGAGTCAGTTACTGTAGAAATATTAGGATTCGCGTGCATCATTCACTGAATTTAGTTTTCTTTTTTTAAAACTTTTTATTAATGGTTGTTCAAAACATTACATAGTATTGTGGTGAGCGTCAAAGGTTGGGGGGCCTGGCTTGAGGAAACAAAAGAGAAGGCCCTAGACACTCAGGATTGGAGATCCGCCCATTCTGGGATAAAGAGTTGCTGCACAGTGATTGCTTCCCACCTATTGAGAGGAGAAGCTTGGCCCAATGCACACAGCTCCACCTACTGGAAGAGAAGTTAATTGAACTCTATTACTGCATGTATTATTATTATTTTTTTCTTTTTATTTTCTTCTTTTTCTTTCATTTTCATTTTTTTGTTGTTGTTCTTTAACTTTTTTTAATGTTTTTATTTTTTAAAATTTTTAAAATTTATTATTTTATGATTCTTTTAAATTTTAATTTTCATTTTTATAATTATCATTATTATTTCTAAAAAATTTTATTTATTTCTTTATTTTCTATTTTTTTTCTTTTGTCTTTTCATTTCTTTTCAATTTTCTTATTCTCCCTTCCTTGAATTCTACCTGCCTACTCTCATTCTCTTTAGTGACTTCTTCCCATCCGTACTACTATCTTTCCTCCCAAGCTTCAAATAAATTTATAAGAGTAAGCAGTAACTCAGCAGTCAAACAGAACAAGAAGTAACATTAGCAGCATAAAAAAGCAAGGATGAAAATGTGTACAAACAATGAAGGACAACATAAATAATCAGGAGGACCTAGAATCATCAGGAAAATGGTCATATAAAGAACTCAAGGAATACCTTAGACAGATGGAATAGAACCTTAAAGAGGATACGAGACAGCAATTCCAAACAGTGAAAGAACACATTGAAAATGAATTACATAAACAGATAAAAGAAGAAGTTAAGCGTCTTTATCAGGAGATAGAGATTATAAAAGAAATCAAACAATAATTCTAGAAATGAAGGAAACGATAAACCAAATTAAAAACTCAATTGAGAGTATCACTAACAGAGTGGAGCAAGTAGAAGCCAGAACGTCAAATAATGAAGAAAAAATATATCATCTTGAAAGGAATCTAGCCAACTCCGAAAAACTGGTAAAAAATCATGAGAAAAACATCCAAGAGATATGGGATAACATAATAAAACAAACTTATGAGTTCTGGATAGAGGAAGGTACAGAGATTCAAACCAAGGGAATGAGTAACCTGCTGAATGAAATAATTTTAGAAAACTTTCCAGAAATAAAAAAGGAAACGGATATACAAATTGTAGATGCATACAGGACACCGAGCACACAAAATCACAGTAGACCAATGCCAAGACACATTGTTACGAAAATATCCAATAAACAGACCAAAGAGAAATTATTAAAAGGTACATGAGAAAGGAGGCAGATGACATTCAGGGGTAAACCAATAAGGTTAACAACAGATTTTTCATCACAGACGCTGAAAGCGAGAAGATCCTGGAACAATGTATTTCAAATACTGAAAGACAATGGATGCCAACCAATAATTCTGTATCCAGCAAAATTAAGCTTCAGGTACAACAACAAAATAAAAATATTTCATAATTAACAAAAGCTAAAAGAATTTGCAGCCAGAAAACCAGCATTGCAAAGTGTCTTGAGCAAAACACTACATGAAGAAGAAATGAAAAACAACAACCAAAACTATCACTGGGAAGTGCCTCAGTAATAACAGAGGGCGGGGGAAAAGCTAATCATGGAGAAACAAACTAAATTAAAAAAAAATAAATAATCAAAATGGCTGGCAGTACAAACCATATATAAATAGTAACTCTAAACCTTAATGGTTGAACTCTCCAATAAAGCGACATAGGCTGGTAACTTGGATTATAAAAACAAATCCAACAATATGTTGCCTCCAGGAGACACATCTGAATGGAAAAGGCATACACAGGCTGAAGGTGAAAGGTTGGGAAAAAATATACCATGCACACGGTCCTCGTAAGCAACCAGGGGTGGCCATCCTCACATAGAATAAAATCGACTTCAAGACTAAGTTATTCAAAAGGGATAAGTATGGATATTATATAAAATTAAAAGGAATCATTCACCAACAAGACATAAAAATTATCAATATTTATGAACCAAATAATGGTGCTGCGACCTTCATAAAACAAATTCTCCTCAAGTTCTGGAATCAAATAGACAAGAACACAATAATTATCGGTGACTTCAACACAGCTCTCTCACCATTGGACAGATATTTCAAACAAAAGTTGAATTAAAAAAATATAGAATTCAATATCACAATCAATAACCTAGACTTAACTGAAATATATAGAATATACCAACCATCATCAAATGGATATACTTTTTTTCAGCAGCACATGGATCCTTCTCAAAAATAGACCATATATTATGCCATAGGGCAACCCTCAGTAAATATAAAGGGGTGGAGATAATACCATGCATTTTTTCTGACTATAATGGAATGAAACTCTAAATCAATGATAAAAGAAGGAAGAAAAAGTCCTACATCACATGGAAAATGAACGATATGTTACGGAATGATCAATGGGTTACAGAAGACATAAAGGTGGAAATCAAAAAATTCTTAGAGATAAACGAAAACACAGACACAACATATCGGAATCTATGGGACACAATGAAAGCAGTTTTAAGAGGGAAATTCATCGCCTGGTGGTCATTCCTCAAAAAAAAAAAAGGAAAAACCAACAAATAAATGAGTCACAACACACGTTACAGAACTCTCTCCAGCACTCTGTCCCAGTTGAACTCCTTGTATATTTTGAAGCAAAAACCATATTACCAGTGCAGCAGCAAGAAGCACCAAAAAATGTGAAGGATGACCAAATGTCTTCACAGTCCCCACCAGGAGACACTTGGCTTCCTGTGGCCACAGTTTACCTACAAAGAGAGAATTCAGCACTGCTGCCTCAGGTTCATTGGAATATAAGAAACCATGTCTTCCAGGTCACATAGATGCAGACCCAGATTTGATGGTCTCACTACAAAGGAAGCTAAAGCTCATGACAAAAACATATATTTCAAGTGCCCAACCTCAGAGGCAGTTTCCCAAGAAGTCATAGGCCAGCAGAGCTCCATGTTGGTGGAGTGTTTACCCTGTCCCTTACTTTTGGAAGCTCCTCTACCACCTCCAAGGTTGTGAACTCCCGAGCATATTCCATTCAGATACATAATCACAGATTTTCACACTTTTCTCCTCTTATTGTGTCTTACTTGGGGCGAAGGTAATATCATGGCACTTCTCTGGATGTGAGTGGGAAGATTTTTGTGTAGCACATGTTTACATACACATTGGAGTCATTTTCCAATTTTCCATTTGAAATACTGAATCCCTGACATTAACCCCTACCCTACTGGACTCTGACTAATAATCTTAATATGATGGTGAGAAATAACCCAAAAAGAATAGAAATACAAGCAGTTCAGAGGAGGCATGTTGTGTAGTTGGAATTGCCTTTTGCATTATATAGTGTAGGAGTTATAAATCTAGTCAATTTTTTGTTGAAATAACTCTACATGTGTTTTTAAAGTTAACAAATATGTGAATTCCTGTCTCCCTTTCTCTGTAGTCTATACGGTGCATGTATTTTTATATGCACATAGAAAATCCTATCTGGTATCACACGTATATACTTGTGAGGTGGCTGAATTGGCAGATACAAATTGTGAGAAGAGATCACTCCTCCTAAACGCTGTTGGAACTGAAAATTCAACCTATGGGTGAGCTTCCAAGTTGAATAACATTATACATAAATCCATGTTCAGTAAATGAATATTTTTGCGTCTGTGGATTATATATATTTCATGATGAATTTCGATTGGCATATATATTGCTACTTTTTTTCTTTTATTGGTTGTTCAAAACATTACAAATCTCTTCACATATCATATTTCATACATTAGATTCAAGTGGGTTATGAACTCCCATTTTTACCCCAAATACAGATTGCAGAATCACATCGGTTACACATCCACATTTTTACATAATGCCCTATTAGTTACTTTTGTATCCTGCTACCTTTCCAATACTGTACTATCCCCCCTCCTCTCCCCTCCCATCTTCTCTCACTACCCCATCTACTCTAATTCATTTCTCTCCTTGTTTATTTTCCCATTCCCCTCACAACCTCTTACATGTAATTTTGTGTAACAATGAGGGTCTCCTTCCATTACCATGCAATTTCCCTTTTCTCTCCCTTTCCCTCCCACCTCATATCTTTGTTTAATGTTAATCTTTTCTTCCTGCTCTTCCTCCCTGCTCTGTTCTTAGTTGCAATCCTTATATCAAAGAAGACATTTGGTATTTGTTTTTTAGGATTGACTAGCGTCACTAAGCATAATCTGCTCTAGTACCATCCATTTTCCTGAAAATTCCATGATTTTGTCATTTTTTAGTGCTGCGTAATACTCCAGGGTGTATAGAAGCCACATTTTTTTTTATCCATTCATCTACTGAAGGACAACTGTGTTGGTTCCACAGTGTAGCAATTGTGAATTGTGCTGCTATGAACATCGATGTGGCAGTATCCCTGTAGTACACTATTTTAAGGTCTTAAGGGAATAGTACAAAAAGGGCAATAGCTGGGTCAAATTGTTGTTCCATTCCCAGCCTTCCCCAGAATCTCCATACTGATTTCCAAATTGGCCGCACCACTTTGCGGGAACATCTCTCCACACAGGCCTGGTTTGGTCCTTCTTCTCTACATTAAGAAGAGAAAGGCTTATTCAGACACAACCCTTCATCCTTAAAAGGTTGTTTCCCATGGAAGATGACTTTTGCTCTCTCAGGTCCTTCATTGCTGCCTACATCTTCTTCAGGGATCAAATCTACATGCAACCTCAAAGGTTCTCAGCAGGTGGAAGATACCCTAAATTCCTGTATTGTAAGATGAACTCTGTACCTGCTCTTCTGTAAAGTTAAATTGAGGGAACAGTGTATGGTTAGGGTTAATAACCTGTTCGATTTGGGTTAATAATCATTCTGCTGGATGAATAATGGTATTGGAAAACTGCCATATTTACAAGAATATACAGCTGAAATATAAGTATGAAAACAGAAATCTAGGTAAGATTTGAAGTCCACAAGGGGATTAGGCCCTTGTTTGGGATATTTAGCTTTTAATTACGTTCTGCAAAATTGTCTCAGATAAATCGATAATCCATGGCATAGGACCTTGGACCTTGGATGATTGATTGTAGAAGAGAACATCCACTCAAAATAGGATAGTCGGTAGGTTTAGGAAGAAGAGTGAGTATAAAATTTGGACCAAATATTCTTTAGCAATAGGGTTTTGGTTATAGAGTGAATGTAAATGTCAGCACATGTGAAGAGTCAGTCACAATGATGAACTGGAAAAAATATAAGAAAGAAGATATCAATAGAGACAATACAAAATCAGGCAATTATAATGTGAGTGATAGGATTAGACATTTTCAACAGGATTGAGATTGAATACATAATCTTAGGAAGAAAAAAATAGGTAGTCACCAATAGGAATGATATTTGAAAGCATTAGGCAACCTGGACATGGATGTTTTTAGTAATCCATGTTCACTTTCCATTTAGGATTTGGTACAATCATAAGTGTGACCTTTGCATTTGTGCCCAGAAAATTATTGTGATAAAATATATATGTAGATCATGTTACATGATTATTTCTTCCACTATTACTGGGAGCAATATTTGAAGACATATAAATTAGTATTGGGGGTACAAAGTGGTGTACCCTGAGTCTATGAATATAGAGATAATGCATGAATAGAACTTACTGTGAATAAATAATATAACTGGTTCCTCTTTAAATAATAGATTGAATTGATATCTGAAAGTATATTAGAAATCATTAATTGACATAAAATCAGTCATTCCAACCAGTTATGTATCTAATGGTAATCTTAGGGTTATTGTTTATCATGAAGTGTGTGTGAGTTTTGCTCCAAAAGTGATAATGGAAATGGAAAGTATTGTGTTTGGTAAGAAGTCTCATGAAAAGACCAGTCAAAAAATATGGAGGAATACATGTGTTCTGAAGCAGGAAGTGATTGAAAGTGAAACAAATGCCAATAAATTTGCTAAATTGTGGATGAAATATACATCCTATAATGTGCATAAACTGATGAAATAGTAGTGTACCAGTGTTGAATAAAAATGAATGTCAAAATGTATGTCATGTCCCATAGGAATCTACTTGCATTGATGTTAAACTGGGTCAGTTACTGTAGAAATATTAGGATTCGCGTGCATCATTCACCTAAGTGAGTTTTCTTTTTTTTTAATTTTTATTTATGATTCTTCAAAACATTACATAGCTCTTGATGTATCATATTTCACACTTTGATTCAAGTGGGTTATGAACTCCTATTTTTACCCTGTATACAGATTGCAGAATCAAATCAGTTACACATCCATTGATTCACATATTGCCTTACTACTGTATGTTGTATTCTTCTGCCTTTCCTATCCTCTACTATCCCCCCTCCCATGCCCTCTCCTCCCCTCTTCTCTCTCTAATCCCACTACTCTAATAAATTTTCCCCCTTGTATTATTTTTCCCTTTCCCCTCACTTCCTCTTGTATGTAATTTTTTATAACCCTGAGGGTCTCCTTCCTTTTCCATGCAATTTCCCTTCTCTCTCACTTTCCCTCCCACCTCACATCCCTGTTAAATGTTAATTTTCTTCTCATGCTTTTCGTCCCTTCTCTGTTCTTAGTTACTCTCCTTATATTAAAGAAGACATTTGGCATTTGTTTGCTAGGGTTTGGCTAGCTTCACTTAGCATAATCTCCTCTAATGCCATCCATTTCCCTGCAAATTCTATGATTTTGTCATTTTTTAATGCAGAGTAATACTCCGTTGTGAATAAATGCCACTTTTTTTTTTTATCCATTCATCTATTGAAGGGCATCTAGGTTGGTTCCACCGTCTTGCTATTGTGAATTGTGGTGCTATGAACATCGATGTAGCAGTTTCCCTGTAGCATGCTCTTTTTAGGTCTTTAGGGAATAGAATGAGAAAGGGAATAGCTGGGTCAAATGGTGGTTCCATTCCCAGCTTTCCAAGAAATCTCCATACTGCTTTCCAAATTGGCTACACCAATTTGCAGTCCCACCAGTAATGTACAAGTGTACCTCTTTCCCCACATCCTCCCCAGCACTTGTGTTTGTTTGGCTTCATAAATGCTGCCAATCTTACTGGAGTGAGATGGTATCTTAGGGTGGTTTTGATTTGCATTTCTCTGATTGCTGGAGATGGTGAGTATTTTTTCATGTACTTGTTGATTGATTGTATGTCCTCCTCTGAGAAGTGTCTGTTCAGATCCTTAGCCCATTTGTTGATTGGGTTATTTGTTATCTTATTGTCTAATTTTTTGAGTTCTTTGTATATTCTTGATATTAGGGCTCTATCTGAAGTGTGAGGAATAAAGATTTGTTTCCAGGATGTAGGCTCCCTATTTAACTCTCTTATTGTTTCTCTTGCTGCGAAAAACCTTTTTAGTTTGAGTAAGTCCCATTTGTTGATTCTAGTTATTAACTCTTGTGCTATGGGTGTCCTTTTGAGGAATTTGGAGCCCAACACCACAGTATGTAGATCGTAGCCAATTTTTCTTCTATCAGACGCCATGTCTCTGATTTGATATAAAGCTCCTTGATCCATTTTGATATAACTTTTGTCCATGGCGAGAGAAAGGGATTCAGTTTCATTTTGTTACATATGGATTTCCAGTTTTCCCAGCACCATTTGTTGAAGATGCTATCCTTCCTCCATTGCATGCTTTTAGCTCCTTTATCAAATATAAGACAGTTGTAGCTTTTTGGATTAGTCTCTGTGTCCTCCATTCTGTACCATTGGTCCACCTGCCTGTTTTGGTACCAGTACCATGCTGTTTTTTTTTTTTTTACTATTGCTCTGTAATATAGTTTGAAATCTGGTATCGCTATACCGCCTGATTCACACTTCCTGCTTAGAAATGCTTTTGCTATTCTGGGTCTTTTATTTTTCCATATGAATTTTATGATTGCTTTCTCTATTTCTACAAGAAATGCCCTTGGGATTTTGATTGGCATTGCGTTAAACCTATAGAGAACTTTTGGTAATATCACCATTTTGATGATGTTAGTTCTGCCTATGCATAAACAGGGTATATTTTCCATCTTCTAAGATCTTATTCTACTTCTCTTTTTAGGATTCTGTAGTTTGCATTGTATAAATCTTTCACCTCTTTTGTTAGGTTGATTACCAAGATTTTTTTTTTTTTTTTGAGGATATGTGAATGGAGTGTTTTTCCTCATTTCTGTTTCAGAAGTTTTGTCGCTGATATACAGAAATGCTTTTGATTTATGCATGTTGATTTTATATGCTGCCACATTGCTGAATTCATTTATTAGTTCTAGTAGTTTTTTTTGTAGACCCTTTTGGGTTTTCTATATAAAGAATAATGTCATCTGCAAATAGTGATATTTTAAGTTCTTCTTTTTCTATTTTTATGCCTTTAATTTCTTTCGTCTGTCTAATTACTCTGGCCAGTTTCGAAAACTATATTGAATAGAAGTGGTGATAGAGGACATCCCTGTCTTGTTCCAGATTTTAGAGGGAATGCCTTCAATTTTTCTCCATTCAGAATGATACTAGCCTGAGGGTTAGCATAGATAGCTTTTACAGTGTCGAGGTAAGTTCCTGTTATCCCTGGTTTTTCTAATGTTTTGAACATAAAGGGATGCTCTACTTTGTCGAATGATTTTTCTGCATCTATCTAGATGATCATATGCTTCTTATCTTTAAGTATATTTATGTTGTGAATAACATTTATTGATTTCTGTATATTGAACCGTCCTTGCATCTCAGGGATGAATCCTACCTGATCATGATGCACAATTTTTTTGATGTGCCTTTGTATCCAATTCGCTAGAATTTAATTGAGGTTTTTTGCATCTAGGTTCATCAGAGATATTGGTCTGTAGTTTTCTTTCTTTGAGGTGTCTTTGTCTGGTTTCGGAATCAGAGTGTTCTTGGCCTCATAGAATGAATTTGGCAGAGCTCCCTCTTTTTCTATTTCCTGAAATATCTTGAAAATTATTGGTATTAATTCTTTTTTAAAGGTCTTGTAAAACTCCGCTGTATACCCATCTGAACCTGGACTTTTCTTGGTTGGTAGTCTTTTGATTGCTTCTTCTATTTTATCCATTGATATTGGTCTGTTTAAATTGTGTGTATCCTCCTGACTCAGTTTGTGCAAATCATATGACTTAAGAAATTTATCAATGTCTTCACTATTTTCTATTCTATTGGAATATAGGTTTTCAAAATAATTTCTAATTGTCTTCTTTATTTCTGTAGCATCTGTTGTTATATTGCCTTTTTGATCCCATATGTCAGTAATTTCAGTTCTCTCTTTCTTCGCTTAAATCCAAAACACTCCCACATGACACTCATCTTCTTCCATATAGACACTCATCATACCCTGTGGCTGGAGGTTTCTATGAGAAGCAAGGCCAAGAAAGTGTCCAAAATAAGCTCACTTGCCCCTCATTTGCCTAAAATCATGGTGGCCGGGGTACTCTTCCTTTGAACCAGGAGTGATCAAATATTCCTGCTGGTAAAGTGTTCCGCTTTTCCAATTTGAGGCCTACTAGCTGTCAGGTATAGATTCTTTATGTGATTTGGAGTCATGAGAAAACCCAAGCACCTATGGGATAGCCTCTGCAGGGATTTGAAGAACGCATTTGACCCAAAGGATTCCTATTCTCACTTGATGTAGGTCAGGAACCCAACCTAAGAAGGCAAAAAAATTTATCCACAATGACTGCTCTTTTGGCCATTTTGGTTTGGAAGCACAGGGGATTTTTATTTAGATCTATCAGGTGCTGAGAATTTAAGCCACAACCTCACACAAGGACAAGAGGCTGATTCAAGCACATCCCATTCCAAAGCAATTAAGCAAAGAGCCACAGGTGATGCCCATTTATTTCCATATGAAAACAGTTTTCGTAAGGCTTCACAAAGGGGTGGCCTGAGGTAAAGACCTTCTTGACATTCAGGGTAATAGAAACATAAGTAAGCAAAAGGCCCAAAGCAGGGTTTCTCCACTAAGACTTTCCTGGTCACACTGATATCTGAGTTTTCTGAGATTCTCCCATTCCCTTCAGCTATCAGTACATGGCCATGTCACAGAGCCTTGTGGTGGTACATATGTTGGACACAAAACCATGAGCCTATTCAGGAGAGTGGCCAGAATTCACGAAGAAACAGGAACTTAGAAAGATAGTAGGTATTGCCCATCCATAGGCAAGCCACTCTCCATTCTTAAATTGGGCAGGATGAACGCTGGGACACTTTATATTAGACAGGACACAACCATTGATGCATTCGCTTTTCAAAGGTCTACAACCATGGATACAGTGGGATACACAAACAAAGAAACACTCGCCATGTCAAATGACTTATTAAAAACAGTCCACTCCAAACCAAACAAACTGCCTTTCCTACCTATTATCATAACATGAGACAAAACCAAACTCACATGCACACCCACAAAGGCACCTCCTTTACCCAAGTAGGTCTGTGACTATCCAGAGTGTCCTCAGACTGATTGGCCATACTATGTTCCCACGAAATGGCCTGTCCTGTCTCAGATCTGGTCTTCATTACCAACTCTGTAAAGTTGTCAGGAGCCGTCAGGGAGTCACTACCTGCTTTCTCAGGAAGGCCCCTCTTCAAAGCTTTCCTGGCATTTAACCATCCACAGATCAGTATTGACCAAGAAAGACTGACTCTGTCTTTGGTAAATCCAAACAAGTGAACCCAATGGGACTGGGACTGGGACTGGCTCTGGGTGCTTGGCTTCCTGGATCCCGAGTTCAGCAAATTGCATCAACAAAGAAGTGAGGTAGGTCAATTCCTTCAGGAACTGAATGAGGTCACTGCCTTGGTAACCACTTTGTTCTAACAGATGCTTCGAAGGTTCCCATGAGATGGAGGTTACCCCTACATCCTGTGACACATTCAGAAGTTAGAATTGTATATCGACCATAGGCACCCGGGAACTGCTCTCCACACAGGCTGTGGTGAGCCGTTTCTGCAGATTATGGTCGCCATTAGAAGATGGCGCTGGCTCCACTGTGGTCTGTAATAAACAACTCCTTGTTTGGGAGAGTTGGTGCATGGTTTCTCAGCACCCTGTGAGAAAGTTCCACGTGGCAGCTTCGCATTGGGGCTTGGGATGTTTTATTAAGGCTGGGAGGGGCATCCGACGGGGAATTAGAAGAAATATCAAGGGCCTGAATAAACTGCTGAATGAAGATTCCTGAGTTGCGTCTTCCTTGCGGGCAAGGGGTCGCGACAAGTGTTGCTGAAAACCCGGGAACCAGAACTTTCAGCAGTCAGGGGTGGTGCACCAATTAGTCCCAGGTAAGTAGGACCCACGGTCAAAGCGGAGATCAGTCCTAGATAAGTAGGACCCGCTATCAAAGCGGAGATCAGTCCTAGGAAAGTGGGACCCGCGGTCAAAGTGGAGATTAGTCCCAGATTAATTGGGACCCGCGGTCAAAGCGGAGATTAGTCCCAGATTAATTGGGACCCGCGGTCAAAGCGGAGATTAGTCCTAGGTAATTAGGACCCGCTATCAAAGCGGCAGCTCCTCTGTAAAGCCAGAGAGAGCATTAAATCTTATTGCAGCTGCACTGTGTACTTTTGCTCTTACTTTCACTTTTGTTTGTTGTGTGTCTTTTGTTGTGTCATGGGTGCCATATCTTCAAGTCCGCTTCTCCTGGCCCTAGATAACCTGTTACGTTCCAAGGGCCTAAAAGTGAAACGTAGTACTTTACAGAGATTTTTACAGAAGACAGATATTGTTGCCCCGTGGTTCGCATTTTCTGGCAGCCTCACTATACCTAGCTGGGATAAGTTAGGCACAGATCTTGACTTTGCTTCTGAGCAGGGCATATTAGAGGGTGGGGTGATACCCCTTTGGAAGATGATCCGTAGTTGCCTCGCAGATGGCAGATGTCAGGAAGCACTTACTAAAGGACAAGAAGTTTTAGAGCAATTACATGAAGAAAGATCAGAAATGGCAGGCAGTGAGGTATTTCAGGAGGGTGGGAGTGTGCGAAGCGAGAAACAGGGGAGGAAACAATTATCTCCGGCAGGCAGTGACGTATTTCAGGAGGATGGCAGTGTGCGGAGCAAGAAACAGGGGAGGAGGCGATTGTCTCTGGCACGGAGTGAAATATTTCAGGAGGAAGGGAATGTGCAGAGCGAGAAACAGGGGAGGAGGCGATTGTCTCTGGCACGGAGTGAAATATTTCAGGAGGAAGGGAATGTGCAGAGTGAGAAACGGGGGAGGAAACGCTTGTATCCATATCTCAGTACACTGCGCACACTCCCATGCAAAAGTGGGTCAGAAGAGGAGGAGGATGAGAAGGAGGAGCTCGGGAGACTGTCTCGGCAGCTAGGGAGTTTAACTATGGGAGAAGGGAAGAAAAATAAACAGGAGCTCAAGAAAAATGATCCTCCGGACCCGCCGCCGTACTGTGAGGGTGTTTCGAGGAGAGCTTTCCATGCCCAAGCATGGAGGGCTGTTAACGCTGAGATGGGTCTTGCTTATCCAGTTTTCCAGGATGACAATAGGGGAAGATTCCATGAGCCTTTAGATTTCAAAATTGTGAAGACCCTGGCAGAGTCTGTGCGCACTTATGGGGTGGATGCCGCCTTCACATTAACTCAGGTGGAGAGTCTGTCTAGATACTGTATGACTCCCTCTGATTGGGCTAGCCTTGTTCGGGCTTGTGTTTCTCCAGGCAAATATTTGGACTGGAGAACCTTTGTGCTAGAGGGCGCTGTAGAGCAGGCTGCCCAAAACTATGCGGCCGGACACCCCCATTGGGACAAAGAAATGCTTTTGGGACAAGGCAGATTTGCTAATCAACAAACAGGATACCCCCCTGAGGTATACGAACAGATCAATAACATTTGTATCCGTGCATGGAAATCACTCCCAAATAGAGGAGAAGTGTCTGGCAATTTAACAAAAATCATGCAAGGCCCCACAGAACCTTTCTCGGACTTTGTTGCTAGGATGGTGGATGCCGCAGGAAAAATCTTTGGTGACCCTGGTAGAGCAATGCCCTTGATTAAACAACTTGTTTTTGAGCAATGCACCAAAGAATGTAAAGCAGCCATCGCTCCTTATAAAAACAAGGGCATAGAAGCTTGGATGAAAGTGTGTAGAGAGCTTGGAGGACCTTTAACTAATGCAGGTCTTGCAGCTGCTGTCCTTCGGATCACAAAAGGGGGCGGTCCTGGTGCCGTAACATGCTTCCATTGTGGTCAATCCGGCCATTTCAAACGTGACTGTCCCAAAAAATGCAATTTTACTGGACCTCCTCGCGGTGGCCCTTCTAATAGCCCTCGTCAACCGGGGCTGTGTCCAAAATGCAAAAAGGGGAAGCATTGGGCAAGAGAGTGTAGATCAGTGAGGGACATCCATGGACAGCCTATTTCAGCTGGGCCAAAAAACGACCCCAGGGCCCACGAATATATGGGTCAATGGAGAATGTCACACCCGAACCCGAGACATGGCCTTCACTGTGCCATCCCACGAGATGCAGAGAGCCACTAAAGGTGCCGCAGGATTGGACCTCTGTTCCACCTCCAGACTCGTATTAACACCTAAGATGGGAATCCAATTGGTGGAAACTGAGTTCAAAGGGCCTTTACCCCCTGGCACTGTATGTTTGTTAATTGGACGTGCATCCTCTGTCCTACAAGGTCTTCATGTTTTCCCCGGAGTTATAAACCCTGATACTGTAGGGGCAGTAAAAGTTATGGTGGAAGCTCCAAGGGGCATTGTGTCTATCTCCCCAGGGGATCGGATAGCTCAATTGCTAATTTTGCCTAGTTTGCATAATCACTTCCCTGCTGACTCAAGGTCACGGACAGGAAATCAGATTGGTACCACCGGAGGAAATTGTGCCTATTTGTCACTGGATATGAGCAATCGCCCCACTTTGGAATTAAGCATAGAAGGTAAATATATTGTGGGATTGCTGGACACAGGAGCAGATCGTAGTATCATAGCCCTTAAGGACTGGTCTAGGGGATGGCCAGTGCAGGCTTCTGATCAATCCTTAGAGGACTTGGATATGCCCAAGCCCCTCAAATCAGCTGTAGACATCTATCTTGGAAGGACTCGGAAGGACATGATGGTACCTTTCAGCCTTATGTACTTGATTTACCCATTTCTTTATGGGGCCGTGATCTGATGAAAGACATGGGGTTCACTCTTAGTAATGACTATTCCCCAGTGTCTCAACATATCATGCAAAATATGGGGTATAGGCCAGGTCAAGGACTAGGAAGGCACCTACAGGGATGTAAGCATCCTGTGCAAGGTCATCAAAAGCTTAACAGGTTTGGTCTGGGTTTTTCCTAGGGGCCACTGGGGCTCAAATACCTATAACATGGCTCACCGAGGAGCCTGTTTGGGTGCCTCAGTGGCCTCTTCCCTCAGTTAAACTGGCAGCAGCCCATGATCTAGTCAAAGAACAACTTGATTTGGGTCACATCCAACCTTCTACTTCTCCATGGAATACTCCCATATTTGTCATTAAGAAAAAATCAGGGAAGTGGCGCCTACTGCATGATCTACGAGCAGTTCATGCTCAGATGCAGCTTATGGGGCCCATTCAAAGAGGGCTGCCTCTGCTCTCCTCTGTTCCTCAAGGCTGGCATATAATTGTTATTGACATTAAAGACTGTTTCTTTTCCATTCCTTTGCATCCTAAAGATTCACAACGTTTTGCTTTCACCCTTCCCTCGTGTAATCACGAAGAACCAGATCAAAGGTTTGAGTGGGTGGTGTTGCCACAGGGGATGGCTAACAGTCCCACGATGTGCCAGATGTATGTGGGGAAGGCACTCGCACCTCTCAGACGTAAGTATTCCTCCACCAAGATCATTCACTATATGGATGATGTGTTATTGGCCGCAAAATTAGAACAGACAGTTTATGAGGCTTATAAAGAACTCGTGATGCTGTTGGCTCAACATGGACTGCACATCGCACCTGAAAAGGTTCAAACGGGGGATTCTATCAGGTTTTTGGGAGTGACAATTGGGTATGACAAATTAAAACCACAAAAAATTACCATCGGGACTCAAGATCTCCAAACTCTAAATGATTTTCAAAAATTGCTGGGAGATATTAATTGGATAAGAGGATATTTACATATTCCTAATATTGTGCTCCAGCCTTTGTATGCTACTCTTAAGGGTGATCCAGATCTTGCTTCCCCTAGTAGCCTCACTACTGAGGCTAGAGCGGCCCTTATAAAAGTAGAACAAGCTATACAGCATGCCACTCTATGCAGGCTCCAGAGTGATAAACCTTTCCAGTTATGTGTGCTTGCCACTATGCGGCAGCCTACTGGAGTACTGTGGCAAGATGGGCCTTTACTATGGATCCACCCACATGTATCCCCAGGAAAATCCTTAGAATATTATCCTGATGCTGTTGCAGCATTGGCACTTAAAGGGATTCAACAAAGCATTCAATTTTTCGGCCAATCACCTTCTTCTCTTATCATACCCTACACTAAAGCTCAACTTAATATTTTATGTGCTACTCTAGACAACTGGGCTATTCTGTGTTGCTCGTTTCAAGGGGGTATTGATAATCACTACCCTTCTCATCCATTACTCCATTTTGTTAAAGAACGTCCCATCATTTTCCCTAAGGTAACTTCATCCAGTCCAATTCCGGGGGCTGTTAACATTTTTACTGATGGTTCCAAGTCTGGAATGGGAGCTTATGTAATTAATGACTCTCCCCCTATCCAGCATCAATTTGCTCCTGGAAATCCACAATGGGTAGAACTACAAATTGTTATTGAAGTTTTTAAACAGTGTTCTTTTCCTTTTAATCTTATTTCGGACTCCTGCTATGTGGTACAAGCACTAAAAGTCCTGGAGACCGTGGGAACTATTAGTGATGCCCACAATGTGTCTGTTTACTTTACTCAGCTTCAACAGCTTATCTCTAACCGCACTGCTTCTTTTTATCCAATGCACATCAGGGCTCACACCTCTCTTCCTGGTCCGTTATCCCAAGGTAATGCCTGTGCGGACTTAGCCACTAGAGGCCAATTGATATGCTTGGCTTCCTCCTTAGAGAGGACTAAGTTGTTTCACCAAAACTTCCATGTTAATGCATTAATGCTGCGCAGGCCTTTTTCCATTTCATGAGCGGATGCTCGGCAGATAGTATTGCAATGTCCCCATTGTGTCACATTTCTTCATCCCCCTAATTATGGAGTAAACCCACGGGGATTAAAGCCATTGATTGTTTGGCAAATGGATGTGACACATATACCTGACTTTGGTAACCTTAAGTATGTGCATGTTTCCGTTGATACGTGCTCTGGAATTATCCATGCTTCTGCTTTATCAGGAGAAAAGGCACGTAATATCATTACTCACTGTTTAGAGGCATGGGCAGCATGGGGTGCACCTGCATCCCTTAAGACTGATAATGGACCTGCTTATACTGGCAGACAATTTACAGTTTTTTGTTCTACTATGGGAGTGCAACTTACTCATGGTTTGCCTTATAATCCTCAAGGACAAGGCATTGTTGAGCATGCTCATCGCACCTTAAAGGAAACTTTACAAAAACAAAAAGGGGGAATAGGAGCTGAACACACTCCTAAAGAACGCCTGTCCTTAGCTCTCTTTAGCATTAATTTTTTGAATTTGGATATTCATGGTCGCTCTGCGGCCGATAGACATGTGTCCGCTCAGCCCTCTGTGTTTGGCTATGTTAAGTGGAAGGATGTTCTTACGGGCCAATGGAACGGCCCTGACCCCGTGCTGACATGGGCACGAGGATCTGTATGTGTTTTTCCCCAGGATCGTACGGAACCGTTGTGGGTCCCTGAACGCTTGACAAGAAGAGTCTCAACATCAACTGACCAGCAACAAGAGATACCACAACAATCCTGTGATGAGGATCTTCATTCTACTAAGTGCTCTGGCTCTGGTGCTGGTGCCGATGGCACAGGCGACACCAATGCGGTGGTGGGCAGTGGCACGGGCATGGCCAATGCCGATGCCGGTTCATGGTAATTCTAGTGTCCTCCCCACTCTTTTTTCTACCTCATGTGAGA
Organism: Callospermophilus lateralis; assembly: GCF_048772815.1. NCBI lineage: Eukaryota > Metazoa > Chordata > Mammalia > Rodentia > Sciuridae > Callospermophilus > Callospermophilus lateralis. The sequence continues at coordinate 102,072 of NW_027513503.1, read as the reverse complement.
TGTCTGCTCCCTGTGCCTCTCCTAGAGGGGACATGGAGAGAATTTTTAATCAATCTCAAGTTAATCTCACAGGAGTTTTTTGTTTCAGCCTTAGAAACGCTAATTGCATTAGCCTTAAGACCAAAAATTTGACTAACTGGGAGGACCCATTGCGGTCCAATCAGGTCTCAGGAAGCATTATCAGTGCTGTATTGAGCAAGGTAGCTTCGGGGAATCAATCAGGCTCAGAGACCCCTGCAAACAACAGCTCTGCTCTTAACATAACTACCTTGGCTATTATCTCCGAGGTACTAATCCCAGTGCCTCCTTTTTCTAGTAGTATTTATAATGCCACTCATTTCAAGGCCTCTCCTTACTGTTCCCCTAATCTTGGTTCCCCCCAATATTTACGCCTTGTCAGGATCATTCTTGGGAGAAACATCAAGTTGCTAAAGGTTTCTCCCTTTCCCCCTCTCTTGATAGGTATGTTTATAACTTTAACAATAGTGCCACCTCCTCTACAGGAGTAGGTTTGTCCTGGTTTTAATGGCTGATTTCCAATGAAAAGGGGGCTTCAGCCGATATTTCTGCACTGGCTCAGTTGGTAGGAGCCAAAAGTTGGCTGGCTAATATTTCTGGTACTGTTAGGGAAAGTGAACAAGGTAATAGACTTACATCTGTTTCATTCAACTCTCTGTTGTATAATGCCACATTGCCTCCTGCAATGGTCTGTGTCCAATCCCCCTTCTTATTCCTTTTGGCTAAGGCCACCTCATCGGGGATGCTGATTGTTCTCATACTACCTGTCTCTTATCTGAGTGTTGGAATGGTTCCTGGACTGTAGCAGTGTTTATGAAGATTCCAACTTTTGTCCCAATCCCGGTCACTGCGGATCCTGATAAATTCCCTATTGTTGAGCTACTTAGAGTCCACAGAGATTTTGGAATCACAGCGGCTATAGTGACAGCCGTGGCGGTATCTGCTGCTGCAGCGGTTACGGCCGGAGTGGCTATGGCCAATCAAGTACAAACTGCTGCCACTATTAATCAAGTTGTCCAACAAACTTCCACCATACTTGAATCCCAAAATACAATTAATCAACATATTTTGTCAGGGATTTTAGCTGCCAACCAAAGAATAGATTTACTCTAAGCTCAGGTAGAAGAATTGGCTGACTTAGTGCTTTTGGGTTGTGTTGACCAACGTGCACATTTATGCATAACCTCTGTCAGATTTAATGATTCCAGGAATGCTTCCCGCACCATTGGCGAATATTTGGCTGGAAATTGGTCCATGGAAGCGGAAGACATGATCCAGTCTCAACTAACCCAGATAGCTGTCTTGAATAGCACCCGTGTTGATCCCGTGACTTTGGGTCAATTCACCGATTGGATATCTTCTGCCTTTTCCTTTTTTAAAGAGTGGGTGGGGGTAGGCATTTTTGGTGCAATGTGTTGCTTCGGTATGTTTCTCTGTTTGTGGTTTCTCTGTCGCCTCAAGGCCCGCAATGCTCACGATAAGGCTATGATCATCCAAGCTCTTGCAGCTTTAGAAAATGGCAATTCACCTCAAGTTTGGCTTGCGCATCTTAAACAGTAAATCTTTGACATGGCCATTTCACCCCAAGTTATTATAACATTGCACTGGGATCGGCATGTCTTTCCTCGTTATTCTCTTAGTGTTGGAAAGCCCTTGCACTCTGCCGGTCTTGCTGCCATTGCACGCAGGTGGGTTTCCACACTAATGCTTCTCTATCGCCTTAAAGTCCGTGCCTTTCTTTCGGGGTACTGTCAACTCGTTTGTCGTTGTGTACAGCCACAGTTCAGCCTTAGCTGTCCCCCTTCGTCCACCTTCGTCACGATACAGGATGCGAGGCAAGGCACTGCACTTGAGTGATCCTTGAAGTGGACCTCAAGGAGAGCATGTCCTATTGCATGCGGGTTTGATGTCCACGCCCCGCCCCACGAAAAAAGGCGTCGGCTGATATGGCTTCAGATCTGGGGAAGGGCCCTCCTTAGGACTGAGCCATACTATGCAGCCACTTCTGCACAGTGGGATAGGACCTCTACTCTCGCCTGTATTGTTTTCAGAAA